>NW_010291821.1:70322-77657 GCF_000700745.2 Antrostomus carolinensis | reverse complement strand
CTGCTGCTGCTTTTCCTTCTGAGCCACGCACCATCCCATTTCAGTCTCTTTGCCTCTAGTTCATATTTAGATCATGAGCTTTTCTAGAATCATGGAATGGTTTGGGTTGGGAGGGACCATTGTATTGATGAGGAGAGAGCTGGTTGCTGGAAGTGGATCTGTCCTTCTGAACTGATTGGTTGAACTAGTTAAAGAAGAGGATAATGTAGTGAGTAAAAATGGAAAGTGGGAGTCGATTTCCAGGTAGTAGCAGCTGCTTTGTGTAGCACAGAGTCCTTATCACAGCGTAGTAAACGATACAGCACTGTCTGTGTTCTCCCTGTGGAATGGACGAGGGGTTTTCATTTCATGCTTCATTCACAGCCAGCTACCCTGGCTTCACAGAGTCAGCACCTACGCTGGGCACAGAGGGAAGAGCAATGATATCTTTGTGGCCTGTAGAAGATGTGTCACAAATACATCCGTTTCCACTCCCAAGAGCAGGGTCACCTTGCCTCAAAAGAGAAAACCAGTAGAGAGGAGAGGCCTTGTGGATGCGGCCCTATGTTGAAGGTTTTTACAGAAGCATCCAGGTTTTGTTCAGGATATTCATTGCCTTTTGCAGATTCACATGGAAATGGCACCAGTGGCTTATATAGAGACACTATGATTTTAGAGGAGAAGAAAAAGATGTTTATTTTAGAGAAGGGAAGCCAGTTCCTTCATAATCACAAGAGGATGAATAGTCTTGTTGTGGAATATTGTTGTGATGGACTAAGCATCCACCCTCTTTTTGCCTTGAAGGAGGTGTTTTCTAAGCTAACCCTTCTCACTCCTCCTGTTTCCTCATTCTTATGACCTGCAATTATTTAGTACCTACCTTCCAATTTCCAAGAGCAATTGAGTTTCTTTCTATGCAACATCAGTGGTATTCAAAGAATTAAATTACCCGGTCTCTGAATATTTCAAAGATGAGGCATTTATATTTTTCTTATCATTGCAACTCATCCCACTGAATTAGGAAGCGAAATTCAAACTCAAACCCCAGGTAACATTTTCTTCTCTTATCGGAACTATTTTGCAGGGTGAGGTGCTTTCTGTGACTTTTACTGGAATTTGAATAGCTTTTGGTGGAATATGAACAATTATCTAGAAAGATCTGTTAGTGAATTAGCCAAGGAAAGGCAAAGAACTGAGTTTCTTCTGTCTCATACAAATAAATGAGCTACATCTGAAGATTTAAGCAATCAGATTTGCATAATGAACATGTTTATGCCACATTATAGTCACCTGGTTTACAAATTCAGTGAGCGTTTCACCACTATTAGCTGCTGTCATAGTAGAAAAATGAAACATTTGGATGAAAACAATTTGTAAGGCAATGGGAAATGTATTTTACATTGTGCTTTTTAACTTCTGATCTTCAAGGAGTTTTTCTTATTTGAGGAGTAAACTCACGTTGCCGGATTGGTGGTTGAAAATGTCGGATTAGCACATTTAGCTTTTAGTGATTTGGACAGGGGATTATTTGTCTGAATTATCTTCAGGATTACTTAAACTGAGCAACTGACTGTCTTTTGTATCTTTTAATATTTCTATTTCCTTTTCTACTTTCTGTTATAAGCTTTTCCACACAGTTAATTCTGTGGGGTTTGGTTTTTTGGAGGTTTTTTCAGGTTTTTTTTGGTTTTGTTTCTTTTTTCCCCAGTATTTTCTAGTGCAATAGTGTTTTGATTTCAGCACAGTCCCTTCGGCCTCATTTTAAGCAGGATTTTCAAGAACACAAAGAAGAATTTATCCACTTGCGTATCTGAAAGTCCTGCAAATACTATTGTATCATTGGAGCAACCTGTCCAAATAGAGTGTTTTCTTTAATTACTGTATGGATGTTTTTCCCCTGTAGGCCTAATTAATTTCTCTCTGACCTCTAGAAAAGTGGTTCATAAGATGTGATCTACATCTCTCATCTTCTTCCCGTACTTTATTCACTTACTGAGTAGGAGATTTAACATTACCTGTCTCTTTCCACCCATTTTGCTCAAAAAATGTGTAGGTGCTACAGAGGTGCATCCTATTAGCTCTGTGCTCTGCTCTCCAGTATTTCATTCATTGCATTTACTCCTGTGGTTCATGGTTTTTTCCTCCCTCCAACTTCAGACTGGGGTGTGATGAGGCAAAAGAGTTTTGAATGTTTGAATTTGCAATTGAGGCATTTGCTTTACTTGGGATTTGAGTAAAAAAAGGCAAATTCCTGCCAAGGAATGATTTCATGAAGAGATGAATATTTCCAGAAATGACAGTTTACTTCAGGTGCATCCATTTCTTTCCTTGCCTAAATTCACACGTCTTGGAAGAGGTCTGATTTTCTTTTGCTGTTTAAAACTTAAGAGTCTCTCAGTCTTTGACATCCAAAGCTATTTGTCACTTTAGAAAAACTGTGGCTGCAGCCTCAGCGGGTGTGAAACCGCAAGCGTGGATCTGCCCTGTGCAGGATGGTTGTCTCCTCTGCTCACACAAGCCCTGTGTGTCTTCTCGTTTTTAATGCTTAGAAGCACTGTGGGATTTTTTTTTTGAGAGCATTAATTTTCTATGCTGCGGTGTCATACACTGTGGAGTGGGAATTGTAGCAGTTGAGTTACATGTTAGGACCACTTCCTGGATCATCTCCTCCTACACAGCAGATCACACTTCTTGGGCTGCTTTCTTTATATCTTCTGCAAAATTTTACGTCGTAGAAACAACTACTTGTGAGAAAATGCTCCTGAGATGGCAGCACAGGGTGTGAGACCTGTCCCACGTGGCAGCAATGCAGGAGAGCCTGTTACTGCAGCACGTGCCACCTGAGCTCTGCTCTATCTTAGGCTTTGTTCTCCAAGTGCCATGAAGTGGGTTGTTTGTAATCTTTCTTGTTTCCCTCTGTAGAAGCAGGACTTAGCTTGCAATGAATACAATGGATTGGTTTTTTAATTAAGGCAGCTGGATGTGACTTACAGCGATTCCTCAACACCTTGAAGACTGTAAGCACAGACTCTGTTGTTCACACTCCCGTAGGGTGCTGGCCTGGGAAACACACCGAGCTGCGTGTGCAGAGGTGTCAGCGGTGCCTGCGAAGCAGCGTGGTTCGTGTCTATGTGGCAGGTACAGCTGGGCAGAGGTTTTTGTGGTTATACAAAATATTTTTTTCTGAAAAATACAAAATGGATCACAAAGAAACTACTTGCAAATTCAGGTCATGTTTATTAGTTTTGGCTCAGAGATGTGTGTTTCTGTACACAGCAAAGGAACAGGAGAATTTTATCCTGTTTCCTGAGTAGCTGAGAGACCTGTTACCTCCAAGACAGCAGGTTTGGGTTTGAATCCATCCTCACTGCAGGAGTTTTGAGCACAGGAGCTCTTAGAGCAGGTTCTTGTGCCATGCATACCTCTGCCAGAACATGTTCCATCAGTTTTTAAAAATACATACTTTAACAGCAGAGCTCAGATGCTTCCAGTTGCATCAGAGGACATGATGCCAAGATGCTTCTTGTTAGCTTGTTGACCTCCAGCCATGCAAACAGAGGTGATGTTCTTACGAGAAGCAGTTTTAGTAAGGTATGGGATTTGCTGGCCAAATATTTTCTTGCTAAATGTAACTATTTTTCAATTATAAGACCTGTATTTTTATGGCCAGATTCTCAGTAAGTTAATGTAGCTTTAATTCACTAGAAATTAATGAAGCTGTAGGAGCAACTGAGAGTTAATAGTGGTTTCCGTGGGTTAGTGACTGAAGTGAAAAGTCAAATAACTTCATTCTTCTATTGAATCCCCTTCTGTTTCCAATACTTTTTATTCCTTTGGGATTTTTTTTTTTTTTAGAAAAAGAAATCCAAACAAAAAATCCCAAAACAAACCCTAAAAGCCCAGAGAAAGAGGAAAAAAAGAAAAAAAAAAAACCACATCAAACAAAAATTGAAATAATTTCCTTATGCAAATAGTTGACTTTTCCCTGTAGATATTTGCCCTTGCTTCAGTCATGTTCGTAACAAATTTTGGTATTCTTCTTTTTCCTCCTCCCCCTTATTCTTTCTCCATTGTATTTTCCAGAGGATTTGCTAAAAATATTTTTCCAATTCAAGTGCTCAGTACCTGAGGGTCAGGCTACTTTATTTAATTTTTTTTGTTGTTGTGTTGTTTTTGGGGTTTTTTTTTTTTGCTCACCTGTTATTGCTCTGGCTGGAAGTAGAAATATCTGTGAAAAAGCCGGTTGTGCTGCCTTTTCCGAGCTCCTTGTCTAACTGTGCAAAATAATGAAGACTGCACAAAAAGCCTATCCCATCTTAATATTAACACTTGGTATCTAACCTCCAATCTATCATACAGAATGCCTGTAGTGAAAGGGAACAAAGTTGTCTGATTCATTCCAAATTTATGAAGTTATAATCTTCAGGCTCTAAATGAAGGACAGATTCAGCATCCAAATTCTTGGTATCTGCTGTAATACCGAATGCCTGTAGTGAAAGGGACTGAAGTTGGCTGATTTATTCCAGATTTATGATGTTACAATTTTCAGTTTCTAAATAAAGGGTGAATTTAGCATCCAGATTCTTTTCTCTATCTCCCTTTTGTAGACTCTAGGTGACAGTGTCAGATTTTATGAAGCGTAGCTTTCTTCCAGACTAGAATAAAGTCACCTGGTTTGTAGTGATTTATGCAGTGGTTTTATTTTCTTTTACAGATCTTTGGATGAGTCTCCCTCTCTTATTTTTTTTTCTCTTTTAGCATGAAGCCAATTCTTACAGTGATGATATATTTTCCTGTGCAGTGGCTTATAATAATAATAAAAAAAAGTTGTTAAAAAGCAAGAATATAAATGAGAGTGTGTAGTGTGCACAGAGGTATTGTATGATTTGGTTCTCATCCAGCAGTAACGTAGCAAACACCATGACACAAATTTTAATGTATCTGAGAGACTTCCTGTGATAGACAAGCCCTTGATTTAGAAAACACAATCTCAAAAAAGAATCTTGCTTCTATAGAAATAATTTTTTCCAGGTCTGCAAGGAGACTCTGTCTTTGCTGAAGGTATGATAGGTGTATACACATTGTTTCATGACCACTAATATTCAGAAATCATAATCTGTGGAAAAATGTGTACCCTGTGTGGGGGAAAAATAAGGGGGGGGAAATAAGGGGGAAAAATCTAATGCCAAAGACTTTTTGAAGTCACACCATCTACCCAGCTGTGTACACATTTTATACCATCATACAAAATAATTGGCTAAGGTGTATAACTCATTGCTTGGGGTTCTGCAAAAGGAAGAGTAAATGGGTGGAACAGGCAATCCAACAATAGCATTTGCCTTTTGTGAGCCCCCTCCCCAAAATGCAGGTTTGTTGTCCTGGATTTGGACTGGCACCGACTCAGATGAAGAAAGGATTTTTAATTTAATTTCATTTAATTTTAATTTGAAATCAAAACCTGTGTGTGGAGGTAGATACTTGAGAGTGCTGCAGGTTGCATGAACAGTCAATGGCAGGATGGGAACAAGAGGCCATATCTCATAGATCTTTATTCAGTGGCTTTTCTTCTGTGCTGTTGTCCTTGATGTGTCACAGTGGGACTCCTGCCGTACACTCGTGAATGAGCTTTGTCATCACACCTGCTGCATCTGCTCCTGCTTTTTACAGAATCCCAGAATGGTGGGGTGGGAAGGGAGCTCAGGAGATCATCCAGTCCAACCCCCCTGCCAAAGCACAGGTCACACAGGAAAGTGTCCAGGTGGGTTTGAACATCTCCAGAGATGGAGACTCCACACCCTCTCTGGACAGCCTGTCCCAGGGCTCCGGCACCCTCACAGCAAAGAAGTTTCTCCTTCAGTTTGTCTGGAACTGTCAGTGTCCCAGTTTGTGCCCATTGCCCCTTGTCCTGTCACTGGGCACCACTGAGAAGAGCCCGGCCCCATCCATTTGGCCCCCACACTTCAGATCTTGATAGACATTGATCAGATCCCCTCTCAGGCTGCTCTTCTCCAGGCTGAACAGTCCCAGCTCTCTCACATGAGAGATGCTCCAGGCCCCTCATTAACTCTGTTGCCCTAAACCTTTTAAACCTCAATGTGTGATGTTCTCATGAAGTGACTGTGCCTCCCTATGTTTGGTTGACATCTAATGCCAAAGCCTGACCTGCATTTGGTTATGCCATTGTGGTAGAGATGCTCTATAATGTGGAAGTGATACATGTCATGTTTTGTTTCCCAAACTAGTATTGACCTTAGGCAGTTAGGAAAGATTCTTGAGACAACTTTTTATACCAACCTTCCGAGCAGTTTATTGAGTCGTCTCCCACGCTTTTGACTTTCTCTTTAGGTTGGTAATTCCTTTTTGTAAAACTTGAGCTTAAATCACTCAGTTGAACTCAAGGAAGCTTACTCTTGGCCACCAGCCAAAAAGCTCTCTAAAGCTGAAGCATCCCAGAAGGATAATGTTTTCAACCTTTCAAATCTCAAATGGTTCACTGCAGTTCTAATTACAGTCTCCCATCAGAATAACTTCCCATAGCAAGCAGTGGGGGGAAAAAAAAACACAAAAAAGCATAATTTCTCTATAGAAAGATAAGACAATTGATTGCAACCTATAAAGCTACCAATTATACAAGATTTGCTTGTTTGGGTGTTTTAACTGTTACCATAGAATAAAATTCAGATTTCCAGGCACTATTGCAGTCATCTAGTGTGACTGAACAAATGGGATGCTTTAAAAACCACGCAGTAAGTCATGGAGCTTCCGAGAGCCCCAACTGTAAGCAGTTAATTGCCATTGACAGTTCTGGCCAATTAAGTCTCTGCAATAATGATCACATCAGCAAAAATTACTGGATCTTTCATGTTCAGATAACCACAGTTTCTAATTGCAATATGATTTCAATGAAAGTTTTTCTCTCCATTACCAAAACTAACATGAGGGATCAGAGGGATCGGCGTTTTGATCAGTGGGTTGTGAACTTGGATAGGGGTGAGAAAATCAGAATTATTGGAAGGCAGTGGAAATGTTCGTATAGATTGAAGTGAAGAAAATATTGCTCCTTCTCTCCTGTTGCCCCTCAAGATCAGTTGTTCTCTGGTTGTATTTGCACCGTATAGTGTGGATTTAATGAGACAGAGGCAAGCCTGAGCTGCTGTGCTCCTTCTCTCAAAGGGAATTATGAGCCTGATGTTGCCCTGGTGTGGTGTATGGTTTCTGGTCAGAAAGTTATTCTCTTTGCAATGTCAACTGTGCTCGTTTGTAGTTACCAATGCTCTGCTATGTAGACAAACCTCCTGTTAGTATCTTCAGCACATACATTCTTGTGATAGTTTCATTGGGCTGGCCCTTGGCCAG
>NW_010291821.1:60733-70138 GCF_000700745.2 Antrostomus carolinensis | reverse complement strand
CCCACTCACTGCCCGAGCCCGGCCCGTTCCCAGATCACGATCCCGGAGGAGCCACAATCCCGACCCAAAACCGCAATCCCGGGAGAGCCAGAGCCTGAGTGAAAGCCAGAGAGAGCAAGAGAGGAAGAGCCCCTCATGAATATACTGGACATGACTTGATAGGAGATGGAATAGCCCATTGACATACCCAAATGCCAATTTAGCCCAGTACACCTCCTGGTATTTCACCTGCCCGTTCAGTGTGGGACTTGAGTGACTGATCTTCTAAATTTATCTAGTGTAAGTAACAATGCAGCCCAGCAGGAGAAAACACACTGGAATATTCTGCTCCACCTGCAAGTTGTCAGGACACTGGGGTCTTTGGTCAGAAAGAAGATTCCCCAGTGCCCCCGGCTGAACGCACTCAGTGGGTCAGAGCACAGCCCTGATGACTCATTCCCGCTGCCGACTGGGCTGACACGTCCTCTTGCATTGCAGGACCACATGATGTTTGTTGTGATGGGCAATATTGTGGGGTTTTTTCACTTTTGTGCATCCCTGTTAGGTTTTTATTCTTTGAATTTCAATTTTAAGCTCTTTTCCTTTAGAATTCATCTCTCATTCTTTTTCAAGTGATGTAGGCTAATTTAATCAAGCAGTCTCTAGAATAATAGGGAAGTTATGCTAATTTTTGGAAATTAAATTGTATCTCTTTTTTTTTTTTGCTTGTGAAATAATGTGCTTTTACTTTATGAGAAACTTGCTCTCTTTTTTTTTTTTTATGGAGAGTTGGAATTGTTTCTTTAATACATTACAAGCTCATCAGGAAAGGATCACACAGAATGAATCTTGCGAGCAAAGGTAATCGACGCTCCGCCACGTTTTTGCTGCAGCCTTTTGTGCCTTTCAGGAAAAGCCTGTGTGGGGATGTGTTTTAATAGGAGGAGTTAAGGCAAGCCTGATATCTGGATTCAGAAGAAGGAAATGCTGTTGTGACTATTTAAGAATTCTCATGCTCCAAGTTGTCATTCCTGATGATACAGATGTTTTTATTTATAGACTCTGAGCTACACAGCACTAGATTGAAACTTGTGGGTCCCACATTTGCTGTTGCTTTCTGAAAAGTCTTTGTCCCCCACTTCACTGCTTTCATCACCAGATGTGAAATGGGGCTGATGATACTGGTCTAAGTTGAAGTGCTTTGAAATCAATTGTTAAAAAGAAATAACACAAAACCTATTGATGTGGCACTACTGTGGTTTGCCAAGGTTACGGCCTTCCACAGAGATTCACCTGTGGGTTTTTTTTTTTCCCCTGTGTGGAATTTCTGTTTGCATCAGATTTTTTTAATAGCAAGATTTCAAACCCTAGCAAGTGCCAGTTGCAGAACACCGCTTTGCAGCATTACCTGCAGTGTATAGTGATTTTGCGTGGTAAAAATGACTGTGTGAGGGCAAGGCACCGGAGAACAGAACCTGCTAACAGTACCTTAAAATAACTTGCTGCTCCTTAGCCCCACAGGCACTGTGGTTTTAGCTGTATTTTGCTATAGGATGTTAAGACTGCATCCCTAATTGCACAGCATAGAAGCCCCAGTCTCCTGTCCAACAAGGTAATGTCTCTAGTTCTCCTCTGGTCTTGTATTATTTATTCTGTAACTGTAAAGAAGGAGCTTGTTGCTGTGATGCTTATAGGGCTGTAGCAACACTTGTACCTTTTAATAAACAAACATTCATAGGAGCGCTCAGGAAGACATCAAGTTAGATTCCTGTGATAAACAATATGAAGAAGCCCTTAATAACACTTGACTTACAGCAGAATTTGTTGTAAAGCCAAATGATTTTCTTTGCCTGGGGTGGAACACGGAGAGAAAGTTATAAGAACAAGGACACGGATTTTTATGGTTTCCAATGCACTTTTTTTTCCTGTAAAATGCTTTTAGGTCTGTGGTAAGAATTAAACTGAAGATGAGACTAGCCTGCAAACCCAGATTTGCTGAACAAACACAAAGCTTTGAAGTATGAGCACATGCTTGGAGTCACAATTCAGACCTCAGTGTGTGAGCATCCAGGGGGTGGAGTGCTGAACTGGGGAATGGGGCATACAAGTCCTGGTTGTACCTCTGGGCTTGATGTGGAGTGTTATTTGTTCAAAAAGAGTTCTTTCCCAGTATCCTTTTTTTCCCCCTCTCTCTTTTTTCCCCTCCTCTTTTCTACCACTTTGCTTGCAGATGAAATTCCACAGGGATAGAAATTCTTTCATTGACCAAGTGTCTATCCTTATCCTGTCTGTGATCTGTAAGCGATATGACAATGGAAACAACAGACATTAATTCAAGTCCTAATTTCATTTCTGATGGAAACTTCAATCTGTTTAGTTTCTTTGCTTCTAGGAGGAGGCTGGGAAGATGACAACACTTTCCCTTTAGCGTTCACTGTCACTTCCTGCTCTTTTCACAGTGTGGCATTGACTTCATTTCTTGTTTTGCTCTGCTGCTGACCCATGGTGTCCCCTCTCTCACTCCATATCTTTCCAGGAACAGAGCAGTTTCCCTTCTTGTGCAAGGGAAGAAAGGTTGATGGTCAGCCAGTGTGTCTGCTTCTGTTTTCCCTGACCTCTTTTCCCTGCTGCACAAATGAAATAGAGATCATCCTGTACGTTACACAATCTCAATTCATACTCAGCAGCGCAGGGGCCGGCTGATGGAATCGGGGTTTTTGCTGTGGGTCACAAGATCAAATTGGACTCTCAGTGGTAACAATCAAAACCTGCTGCAATCGAATGGCTCTTTCAGTGTCCTGTTAGAAAAGGAGTGTATTGCTCCAGCCAGCTCCAAGCCTTGTTCTCTTTTGGGAAGTATACAGCATTTCAGTCTCAGGTGTCTCTTCTGCTTCAGTTAACTACACTGGAGCTGAATTAGCTGTAAGGTTCATCAGTTTTGGACCTTCCATGGGAATTGAACTTGCTAATGAAAGAAATGAAAATACAGTGGAAACTCAGCATTCAGATATTTGATTCTTGTATTATAAAGCACATTAGGGCCATAATTTTGTGTATGTAGTAATTTCTATACATACTCTGGAGTTGATAATGGGATTTTTAAATTGGGTGTACACTTAGACATGCTGTAAATCTGAGCATTGGCACAAAATACGGTCTTGTCCCTTTTGCTTTTTAAAATGTTCACCTTTTGCAAATTTGTCCATATACGTTAAGTAATTATGGATAAGTGTCTATTGGAGATGACTCACTTTGGTTAATAAATGCCTTGCTCTGTTTTAGTCCTTAATTACGTGAGTTGACCTACTCCAGTCAAATCATCTTTGTGCATCAGAAAATTTGTTAAGAAAGTTTGATGCTCCAAATTGCTGCAGATTTGTGTTGCTACGTGGATCCTTTTAGAAAAACAGTTGTAAGAGAGGAGGTCACCAACTCGCCGCGTGCACCTGGGACTCCTTTACCTGACAGAGTGGAAAAGAATGAGAAAAAAGTAAGACTATTTGTGTTTCTCTGATCAGATTTTAGATTAAAAATAGTACAGTTGTAAAATTAAAGCTATTCAGAAGTTTAGGGTTCATCGCAATGCAAACATATCACTTCAAAGCCCGTTCCAATGAGTAAAGAGACATTGACAAACACAAATAGTTCAAACAATGTGAAATTGGATGTTTCTTAGGTGGCTCACGTTGCTGTTTCTACCTTCTGTCATTGTCCCAACGATGTAAAAGGGCTGGGAATGTATCTGGAAATCAGATCCAGGATACTAGGAATTTTGTGCCTACAAATACAAAGTGACTCCTATTATAACTTTTCATTTGGATCAAACAAAACTCTCAGTTTATAAAGCTCTCAAGGTTTTTTTAGGCTGCTGACTTGTATTTTGTTTCTGAGAGTAGCATTAAATAATTTTAAAATGAAAACCAGTAATTTCATGTCATGGAAAGTGGAATTATTAATGGCATTTTGTTTATGAATGTGACTGCTCAATTCTCCCTTGAAAGCCAGTTTTACCTGTAAACATTTGCCAGCACAAAGCCAAGTTCAGGTTCCTCTGTGGCTCTTATAAGACTGACTTAGAGGACACAATATATCAATGTTAAGCTAAGTTTTTTGAATAAAGTATGTCATCCCTCACCCTTATATTTATCTTACTGTTTACAGTGGAAGGCCCATCTATTTTTCCATCCAGTTGCTCATGAATAAACAATATGACATGCTGTCTCCTCAACAGCTGCTTTTCTTCCCTTCATTCTGCCAGTGATGCAGAAAGTCACCACGTATTTGCATATGAAATACCAGCTCCAAATCAAATTTGTGTATCCTGGACCAATGCACAGGAGAATAATGAACCACCAAGCAGTGCTCTTAGATCTCTGTGGGCCAGGTGACTTATTTGAATGTGGCTCAGGTGGTGGCCTGTGGAAATTGTTCTCTTATTCAGACTTAGTGGAAATTGAAGCATCCAGCTCTCCCCTGCCCTTTGGAACTATCTGTATGAGCATCAGCAGGGTTTTATAACTTGCCTGTCTTAATGGAAACAGTTGGGGTCTAAAATGCTGGAATATGATCGCGCTTAAAACTGATCACGTCTTGTGAATTGGAGGCATTGTACAGAATAAAGAGGGCTGAGCGATAAATTTCTGTATAGTAATTGTCAGTCTGTGTTCTAGAAAGAATGCCTTTCAAATGTGTCTTTTCCAAATTCTTCTTATTGTTGTTTCTTCAGGGCATAAAGATCTTTGATGAAAGAAAGAGGGGGGAGGGAAATAACAACAGCAAAACTATATCTTTGTAATGGTAGAAAATAGTTACATAAAGTATGGGAGACTGAGAAATTAAAAAAAAAAATCAAAAAACAAACCCCCAAACCCTAAACAGAAACCCTAGAATTAAATAAATAAATAACACAACATCTATCTTCAGCCTACCAGGAGGTTCGGATTGGATGTCAGGAAGTACTTCTTTACTGAAAGGGTTCTGAGGCATTGGAAGGGGTTGCCCAGGGAGGTGGTTGAGTCCCCATCCCTGGAGGGATTTAAAAGCTGGGTAGATGAGATGCTCAGAGATCTGGTTTAGTAGTGGACAGGTACAGTTGGACTCGATGATGTCAAAGGTCTTTTCCAACCAGGAGATTCTGGGATTCTATACGTGTGTGTCTGGTGTTTATGTCCTACACCACGGTGTCTCGAAAGCTGTCCTGTGTGTGCCACAGCTGTGTGCTGACTCTAGTGCCCATTGCTCCTCTTCTTTGTGTTGGGAATAGCCAAATCTGTGAGCGAGAGAGGGTCTGAATTTCTCTCCTGGATCTGGGAAATGGCAAAAGGGCTTCTGTGATTTGTGGGACCCACACAAGAACTGTAGTTAGGTGGTAAAATCTTGCAAGAGAGAAGGCTCCAGCAACCAAATAATGTGTAACTGCTCATACCCCAGTATGTCTGTTCCTACACAGGAACAGAGTTAAGACTGTTAGTACAGTATAGAAATGGTAGAGATGCAGGAAAAGTCAGTTTCTAAGAACCACAGGTGGGCATGAATGATGAAGGTTAAACCCAGAGCAATGGACTCAAGTAGTGGACACAAACGCTTTTATTTACAGCATGTTGTACGCCCGCTTGTGAAATCTGGGTCTGAAATTCAAGACTGTAGAGTCAGAGCTAAGGCATTCCACACTTAGGTACTGCAGAAATCCTTAATTTTTGCCATTTTAATTTTCAGTTTATTTTAGATGTGAAAGTTAGAATGATTTATTTTCATCATTCTTCTGACTGGATGTCATCCAGTGCCCAAAGTCTTCTGAGTAGGGCAGGGTGTTAAATGGCTTGATAGAATCAATGCATTCTTTTGATAGCTGTAATTTGTAAATCAATTACCTAAATCAAAAGATAAAAAGCTGAATTGGCAACAAGGGCAAGCTGGGATTTTTATTGTAGGGTTTTTTTTCCTTTATCTAGGTATGGACATACATTTGCTAATATATAGGAACCGGTGGCAAATCCTAAAACATCAGCTCTGTCAGTGGAAAGCAGAACTGATTATAGATAAGACAGACCCTTGCATTAAATACTATGTTTTGGGAGAGTTCTAAGCAAATGAGGTAGCTCGTTTAAAACAAAATAAAACAAAAAAGCCCCCAAAATAATATTTTTTTTTAAAATCCTTAATCAGATATCCAGAAGCAAAATAATGCATCTCTTGTGGAGGAACACATTAAAATTTCCTGAAGATGATCTAAATCTAAAACTTAAAAGCAGAACTAAGCTTCTTACTGAGAGAACTTTTTTTACAATTCCACCTTGAAATAAATACCAACATTTTCCAAAGTGCTGATTTCTTTGGCTGAGTTCTGTACTCTGTAAAGTCCTGGCCATGTATCCCAGTAGCAGCTGCTAAGTGAAAACCATTTAGGAACTTCTAGCCCCGATGAATTAGAAAAATGTCATCATAAAACTAACATGTGTAGAACATGACAAAGAATATTTAAATAAATAAATATTTTTAATGCTGCTGTATTACTGAAGTGACAGTGGACAGATTTCCATGATCATGAGGAATTTTCTTGGAAATAATCCTTTAACTTATTTCCTGCAGACTGTTGAAAGTCTCCGTGTCAGATGTGGTCAGTTGTGACGTGGTAGATGATGTAGTTTGGGAAGACTGTTTCTTCCTTATAATAAGTTTATGAATCTGAAAACAGAAGTCTGAACCTCTATTTAATTTTCTTTTTTTCTGTTAGGAGCCTTCAAACATGTGAGGTCTTCTGCTTTAATACTCTCTGTTAGTGTATTTTATAGTTAAAATACTGCTTCTGCGTTTCCTTCTATTTTCCTTCCTTTCTGTGCCTCTCTTTTTCCTTCATCTTTCCCCATGGAGTTCCTTTTGCTTTGCTCATGTGGAAGTAGAGTTCAGTGAGACACCAGTGCTTTTTGGGCAACTCTATAAGCAAATTCATGCTGAATGAAGCATTTTACAAGATCAGTTGAAACCCAGTTGATCACAGGCTAAAAAGTGCTTATTTTCCTTCAGTTGCTAATTCATCTGTTGCTTATTAAAGTGAGGACCAGATCAAATATTTGTTTTGCTTTTAAAGTATGATTTATACCTGTTGGTAAGAGCAATTAAACTTGTAATTCAGTAAAATATACTCCATTTTATTTATGCAGAGATTTGATGCTTCTATATCGGTGTAAATCCACCCAGATGAATGAAGCCCAAATGGTGAGGGGTATCCAGTTACTTTGTCTCAGCCAACAAACATGCTGCTCTAATTAAAAGTCTGCATGGAATATTTATAAACAAGGAGAAGAAGAACTCCCAACAGTAAGTCTGCCAAAAACAATGAGTGCAGAGTGGAAATCCTCTGAGTAAGGGAATCAGGAACTTTTCTGTCATGTTTGTCTTTGTTTTCCCAGCTCTGCGGGCTTGAATGACAATTTGGATAAAATATATATATGGGGTTTATAAAAAATAAATTGTTGAGTTCACTGTAGAGTTTACTAGATGCAGTTGTGTCGCTTGCATTATGTAGGAGGTCAGAAGATGGTTATAATGGTATTTACTGGTCTTACAAAGTGCACAAATGCCTAATAGATGTGCACCAGAGAACCTGGTGGTGCTGAGGGGCTGACTGCAGGTGAGCAGCTGATCCCAGACCTAGAATCAAGTTTCCCTTTTCTCGGGGATCTCAAAACACCTCCTAGAGCTGATTTTCCTCAGTGGATTTTGAAGGACTTGCCACCAGTGTCCCAGGTTGCCCAGAGAAGCTGTGGCTGCTCCTCCCTGGAAGTGTTCAAGGCCAGGCTGGATGAGGCTTTGAGCAACCTGGTCTAGTGGAAGGTGTCCCTGCTGCTGGTAGGGGGGTTGGAACTGGATGAGCTTTGAGGTCCCTTCCCACCCAAACCAGTCTGGGATTCTGTGATCATTGCTTCCAGGCTACAGATTTGTGGGGACGTGGAAAAATGAATCTCCTGACATAAGGGTCACCTACTGCAAACAGCAGCGCCAGACGCTGGAGTTCCTGGATCCCTGCTCCCTTCTCTTCCCTGCCTCACATTTTCCACACTTGGGTTGTTGCTGAGGTTTTCTGCACCTTGCTGGAGTTCACAAATACCCTTCATCATGGCCTGTTTTGGTGAGGTTTTGAGTTTAGCATGCTGGGCAGCACTGAAGTGAGCAGTTCCTCAGGCCTGTGCTGCGCCCAGCAGCCTATGGGTTAATAATGCTCCTCACAGCTCCATCTATAGGTGTCTGTGTAAGAGCTGTGGGTGATGAGCAGCTTTTAAGAAGAAAGATTCCCTGTTATCTCCTTGGATGGGAAAATGAAGCACTGGGTGTCTCATGCCAAAAAATGGAAAACTAAAATTTTACACACTGTGACATACATTTTAATTATATTTTTTAACCAGTGATGATCCTACTTGTGTATTAGAACAGTCTAATTCTTGCAGTGATTGTTTTATTTTTTCCTCACACACCTTTTTTTCCAGAGTACAGAGCATAACACTGCCCATCCTCTTATGGGGAGGAAAAAAAAAAGTCCAGTTGGGTGGTGTGTACCCTACCAGTCATCTTTCTGCTGAACAGAAAAGAGATGGGAGCAGTTGGAAGCAGAAAGGATTATTATACTTCATTTCTATCATCTAGATCTGAATGAAGTTCACCTCATAATTCCTCTAAGGTGCCTTTCCATCATTTCATTGTTTGAAGCAGCGGCTCTGAAAACTGCTCTTGATAGCACAGCGCAGGTTGGGGGAGAGGAGCCAAGAAGGGGTCTGGCCCTCTCTTGCCTCTTGCCCTCATTTAGCATATTAATTGAATAGGTTTGTTGGGAGCACAGGAACAGCTGCTGAAATGAAGTGTTTGTGTTCCCCAAGTGACGATAGCCTTCTGCAGACCTGCTCCTGCAAGCCAAAAGATAGGAATTCAGGTGCTTATGTTTCTCCTAAATCCCTGCTATGGAAATGTCTAACCTATCTATAAAATTCTTAGTCTCTGTTATCTGTGTAACACTATTGAAAAGGTCTTTATTTTACTAATCCATGTGTAACTATTTAAAAACTCATTTCTACAGAATGAATTTTATATAGAACCTTGTTGATTTTAATCTTTGCAAAGAGTTTCTGTCAGTCTGATAGAGCTTTTATTTTTTTTTTATTTTTATTTTCCTAATCTTTTGGTTTAGAGAGGCATGTCAGTTGTTGGAGGTGAATTCAAATCTCCCCACTTCAGAGAAATTTGTTTATCATTAGAGATATATATATATAGATATATATACACACACACATACAATAGGGGATACCTTTACATTGATGTATTTAAGTCAAGGTTTATAGACTACATTGCACAGTTCTCCTGCCATAACTGTATCCTTCTGATATTTTTAGCACCTCAACTAATACTTTAAAAAAAAAAGGAGGGGGAACAGCCAAC
>NW_010291821.1:0-60703 GCF_000700745.2 Antrostomus carolinensis | reverse complement strand
TTCCCTATGCTCAAGGACTTTATTTGATCTTATTTTGAGTAAAAGTGGGTTGTCCTGTAACAAGTGGTCCAGCACTGGTGGAACGACTCAGGACTCTTGCAGAGTCAAGTTCTTGTATGGAGACTCTTTAAAAGATTCTGAATTGTTTGCAGCAGGTTTGCTGCTCTACCTGGTAAGGAGGAAGCCAAGTTGTAAGTTCAGTTCCTCAAAGGCTGGAAAAATAACAATGTTAATAGGAATACAGGTGGTTTTTATTCTGTTGTTTCAGGTTTCTGGAATTTTCTTTTGATTTTGCATATGGGTTTTATGCATATGTTGCTCTGGGGAAAAAAACCAAAACCACCACCAAAACCCAACCAAACAAAAAACCCCACCAGCACCTCAGAATTGCATATTACATGAAATACCTGACCGTCTCTTGCCTTAATACTTCCTAACAATTGTTTTGTTGTTTTGTTTTGTTTTTAAATTATTGTGGGGACTTAATAACACACTATAATTTTCAAGATGGATGTGCCTGTGGTATGTTTTCCAGAGTAACACTGATGTTGCTGTCAATGTTCTGTTTTCTGATGTTTTGAGCATCCCTCTTAGTGGTTTCTTTTTTTCCCCATCAGAAACCTATTGCAACAAAACATAAAAATACTTTTCCTTTTAACATAGACTTTTTAAAAAAGGCACAAGGGAAACAATCTTGTTCTTCAGTGTAAAAAATTATGGTTTTATCACTGAGGAAGGTAGCTTGGCCGAAACAGAAGAAATTTCACTTTGGAATAAACTAAAGGAAAAGCTTTAAAGTCTTTTTTTCATAGTCATTTTAAGGAGCTAAGTTTTCTGAACTGGATGCAAGAAGCCATTAAGCTGGAATTTGGATTTGCATCATGAAATGCACATAATAGAATCTGTACGTGTGACAGAACTTTCTCCGTTGCTAATGAAAGTTCATTATGGATCTTTGCATATTCTCCTCAACAAGGCCAACTCATTCTGCCCCAGTAGATCAATTAACTTTTCTTCGCCATCTGTTCGGCCAGCCATTAGTTCTGTCAACATCGCATCTTCTGGTGGCTTTCAACAACACGAGGGCTTTAGGAAGCTGGAGAGGAGGCGGGTGTCAGTGGTGTGCTGGAGTGTCCTTGCTGTTCACTGTGTTAGCAGGCTGAAAGACCTTGAAAAGAGGATGTGGCCATGGGGGACTGATTCTATCTGTAGCTTATTCTTTATTCAATTAAATAAATGTTGGATTTAGTGCTCCTCGTGGTTTCCAGAATCATGTAAGCAAATATGTCACTTCAGTTGTAGCCCTGGCAGAAGCCTGATTCTAGTTTTGTAAAAAAATTGATGTAATCTCTCCCTGACCTTCAGTGAGATTCAGATCAGCCCGTAGGAGACCAAGGAATATGGCTCTCCTGAATTACAGAAGGACTTTGAACAGTGTCTTGTGCTCAGAAGCTCCCACTCAGAATGTCACGTCTTTGTTAGGAAGGGACAAAAAGTTGAAGACTGTTCAGAACAAGGACACATGATGGCTACGGAGTCTTTGAAAGTCTGTCTGCCAAGAGCTCTGCCCCAAGATCCACCATGTACTTAGTAGCAGTGAAGGTATTGTTCATCTCCTGATGCTCCTGTAGAATGGAACATGGAAATACAGCTACAAAGGGTACGGTACAGATTATATGTGCCAGTGTTGAAAGACACTTGCAAATCCTTTGGTAGACAAAGGGAGTTTCAAGAAATGGGATGGTTTTGGGGTACAGTGCCTCTCTAGAACATCACCTCTTTGGAGCTGTGCAAGGCTCAACATTTATTTTTCTTTTTGAAGAATACTGGTGTTGCTTTTTACTTCTGAAATATGTCCTTAGCAGCTGTCCTGCATTCAGAAATAGCATTGTTCAGTGCTCAGATCTCCTGGTCATCTGTGCAGTAACAAAGTGGTATGAGCACAAAGAGGAGAATAAAAAGAAACTTCAGGAAAGAAATCGATTTACTGTTTGAGAGGATTTTGCCATACAGAAAAGCAAAGGGGAGAGTTTTATTTTTAAATCATGAAAAAACTGTCAGGTGTCTCTTCAAACATGGAATCATGCTTTCTACATCTGCCAGGACAAGTAATTGAGCTTCAACTTTAAGTGCCCTGCAGATATTTCACTATCTATTGTTATATATGAAATCCAAACACCAAAGCTATGGTCTGTAGGGTTTCTTCCTTATTTGTTGGGTAAGTTGGAAGGCAGGTGTGGTGGGTGGAGCAGGGGATGGTGCAGAGGGAAAGTACAACCTTCCAATTAAAGCATCCGAATGCCACCCTGGAAGAGGAGATGATGTCCCTGGCACTGACGTAGGGTTCCCACGTGGTTGTACTTCAGTAACTAGAAGTGCCACAGATAACCTCTGAACTTAACGACAGTGCTGGCTCAGCTGTTCAGATGCCAGTGAGGAGATGATGGAACTGATCCAACTCAAAAATAGCCTATTTCTTAACTTTCTTGAGGTGCTTTTAAGCTGGATTCATCTCCCCAGCCAATTCACCACGCAAACAAAGCCGTCTGCTGTCACATGGGAAAGGACGTGAGAGCATGAGTGAGTGGTCAGGACAGAATTGGAGATATTTGTTAAAATAGCCTTGTCTGATCGTATTGTAATGACGTGTAGTGACCTTCTTCCTGCCACACAATCCCTGGATTCATGTCAGATTTTTTTAATGAGGAAGCTGTGTATGTAACATTAAAAAGGGAAGGGGAAAGAAAAAGATTGTTTCTGATTTTCTTCCTGTGTGGTGAGAACAACAGCAATCCGTGTTAGGAACTAAATGGTTTGGAAAAACTATAATTAAGAGAAAACAAACATTTTGTTGTGAAAATACAGAACTGAAATGCAGCTTTTAAGTATTCATGCCTACCACTGAAACATCAGAAATTGTTTCCTTCAGAAGTATTTGGTTTTTTAGGACAACTCAGAATTCCACAAAGAAATCTGATGTCATTCACTCCGCAACTCTTTCATTGTTGTGTTCTTTTCTTTTGAGAGGTGTTGTTTTAATCACAGTCTTTTAGCTGTAAGCAAGCATCCAAGTGACTCTGGTGATGACTGGATGTTGTAGTGTCTGGGATTTTGGGTCTGTTTAAAAATCTCAGGAGTCTCATCCAGTGCAAAATAAGATTGCTTTAGCTAACTGATGGAAAACTTCTTCAGATAGCTAAAGTTTATTTTGGCTTAAGATTCCCTATTCTGTGGATGGAAGTTCTCAAGCTGGGTATCAAGTCACTCACAGAATTGGGTGCTCTGTACAGGTCTGACAGCATAGTAAGACAAACCCATTCCACATATTCCAAAATATTCTGTATTTTCTTAAGTGAATACACAGAATTAAGTGTATTCATGGCTTCTGACAGATTTCAAGCTAGAAATTCTCTGTCTCATAGAAAAGCTTCTACAGTACTACTCCCATTCTTCAGTTGTTTTCAGTCCTAAAAGCCACTCTCAATGTGAATGGTTCTGAAATAGTCTCTGTGCAGTGAACGTGCCAAGAAGTCCCACTGATTTTTCTAGTGTCAGGAGATTGTAGTGAAGAAACCAGAAATGGGATCGATCCTGTGCTACCTCTAGATGTCATATGTTTTGAAAAACCTGGGGATTTGTGGAGTATTTAACACATCATAAATAATATCCACAGCTGTATGTTTTTCTGTTTCTACTATGTTGAATAGTCATAGGAGGAGAATATTACCAGCAAGCTTTTCAGTAACTCAGAGTCCTATTTAACCCCACCCTGCAGAGTCCAGATCTTGTCCAGCTCCCCGTAGTCTGTAGAAGTTCTAATGCCCATTTATCATAGAATCATGGAATCATAGAATGGTTTGGATTGGAAGGGACCTTAAAGCTCATCCAGTTCCAACCCCCCTGCCAGCAGCAGGGACACCTTCCACTAGACCAGGTTGCTCAAAGCCTCATCCAGCCTGGCCTTAAACACTTCCAGGGAGGGGGCATCCACAACTTCCTTGGGCAACCTGTTCCAGTGTCTGACCACCCTCACAGTGAAAAACTTCCTAATATCTCATCTAAACCTCCCCTCTTTCAGCTTAAACCCATTTCCCCTTGTTCTGTCATTAACTGCCCTTATGAAAAGTCCCTCCCCACCTTCCTGGAGCCCCTTCAGGTACTGGGAGGCTGCTATAAGATCTCCCCGGAGCCTTCTCTTCTCCAGGCTGAACAGCCCCAACTCTCTCAGCCTGTCTTCATAGGAGAGGTGCTCCAGCCCTCGGATCATCCTGGTGGCCCTTCTCTGGACTAGTTCTAACTGGTCCATGTCTTTCTTATGTTGGGGGCTCCAGAATGCCTGGCTGTAGGTCACAGCTCAGATGAGTAAATCTTTTTGATGTGTTTGTAGGGGCTGAGAGAGCTGCTGAAAGAGCCAAGTGCTGAGTTAACAATTACCTGAGGTCTCTCTATGCTTTATCATAATGCTATTAATCAATAATTAATAACAGAAAATAAGAAAAGCCTCGAGCAAATACCTTGAAGAACAAGTTCAACAAATAAAACAGCAAAAGTACATCCGTTATTTTTGTATCTCTGTGTTAAAGTTACCAAACTTGTTATTACTCAGTAGTATTGCAGTATTACAGACCCCTGGCTTTTCGAGTTTGTCTTTTCATCTCTGCAGAAATGAATCAATATTAACAACATTATGGTTCAAAATAGTAGTAATCGTTACTGAGTTCCTGTTTTCCTTTGAGATAAATTACTTTTCTACACAAATGGTTACTCTGGGCTCTTTCTCACTTGCCATTTCACACTCTGCACCTGGGTACTTCAGTAAATCCTTCATTATATCACATTTTACCTTATTTGTCAATATTGTGGCCAGCTGTTTGTGTCTCTGTGGTTAACGTCTTGATGCTTCCCTTGAAATTTCCCACTTTCTAAGACTTCAAAATTAGCTTTAAAAAAAAAGAAAAACAAAACAGAAACCTCCAACTGAAAATTCTGACTTGTCATCAGAGATTGAAGTGCTTTAAAGATCTGTTAAGCTCTCAGAGGAAGAGATGGGAGCCCTTTTTCTGGAAATCTTTAAATATAGCTCAGAACGAGCACTGCGTTAGGTGCTGCAGGGAACAACCCACCATGGGCTGAGGGATTTGCTTTGGGTTTTGTTTATATAGTAATAGGAGTGAGCAGTGAGAAAACAAGAAATGCCACCAAATAACAACTTCACAAGTATTTATTGTGAGTGTAAATCCAAGGTTTGATATGTAGAGGTGACGTGGAATTACTAATAAAAATAGAAGTTGGTGACCTAGTTAAAGCTTGTCACCTCTGTCTTCCAGGGTGTAACATCTGCAGATAGCCCCATAACTTAAAAGACCAGCATATAATAATGTGTTTGAGGAGAAGGAGGTGAGATATACCTGTGGCTTGGGATTCTCTGTCAAGAAAATTTCACAGAAGCTACTTGCATGTAAATAATCTTTAATAATTATTCTATTTAATTAATAATTAACTGTTACTAATTCCTGAAGTGGTTGATTCTTCTTTCAGAAACAGTTTTTGTGTTCACTGCTTCCTATCTGAAATGTGAGTACATCCTTTAACCCAAAGTACAAGATTGTAAATTATAGAAATGGTTGGAAACTAATTAAGGATCAGAGGTGGCACAGTGGGTTTTTTTGCATTCATTGGAGAGGAGTTCCAGGGAACTGAGTTCTAAGCTTTCATGAAAGGGGCTGGAGGAAGGAGTTGTAGGAGCACTGGGTTGTCAGAACAGCTGTGCAAACACCGTCTCCTTGCCCTCCTGTCTGAGAGAGCTGCAGCATGCTGTAGGGTAAAGGATTTACATTTAAGCAATTTCTGTGTTCACCTCCTCTCTGAATTGCTCCAAATTTTTCTTTTAAATCTGAAAATTTTTCTGTGGGGAGATCATGCCTGGCCTTTCAAAAGTGCGATGCCAACAAAATCTGTTGGGGAAACAAAAGGTATGTGCTGCTGCTTGAAAAGAAATCAATATTAAGATTAAGTGAAAGGATGTTATTTATTTTGGGTTAATACAAAATAAGGAGTTTAGCTTTCAACATCTTGAACATCTGACTCTAGATTTCTGTAAGTGGATAATGGCACTGGAGCCCTCGAGGACACTGTACCTCAGGAGATCAATAGCTGGAGTAGGCTGGGAGTAGCCTCTGCTCCCAATTCTCACATTTCTTGGGTGATTGTAAGAAGTCACATCACTAGTGTGCTCCTTGTCCCCTTCCTTGGCGTCACGGCACAAGGGGAAGGATGTGTAGATCTCTTTTACCAAATAATTGGAGGTGCGTGGATGAAAACAATGAGATCCAGGCTTTTGGCGTAATGATAAATGTCTCATAGTTGGGTAAATGCCAATCTGATAAGGTGTTTAGTGAATTTAAATTCCATTGTTGATAGTAATCCTTGAAGGAGGATTAAACTGCACTGAACAGAAGACACTTTGCTTCTGAATGACAATGCTTACATTTCTTTTATGTTCATTAACTTGACCATTTTAATTAATGCATCTTAAATTCCCTGGATGTCCATTTCTAGATGAGCACAGGATCTTGGTGGAGGGGTGTCTGGGTGCTTCTTCAAACTGGGCCTGTTTTCCCAGAACTTTCTTAAGTGAATACAAAGACAATGCACAACAGAAAAACAGCCTCTCATAAAAACAAAATTAACATCCAAAATAGACTTCTGATTCTAGTTCCCTCGGTTTGATCAGGGGAATGAATGGATTATTAAAACTCAATATCCTTATATCATCTCCTGCCATCAGGAGAGAGAGGAAATAAGTATCCAAATCACTAAATTGCTTCAAAGCTGCTTGGCAACTGCAAATTACAAAATTGATCAGCTGACTCATTTATTATTTCTTTCAAAGAAGAGAATAAAGAGGAAAACCAGTTCAGGATTATCAGAAGGAGTAAATCCTGTTGCAGGCTGGACTATAATAGCATCAGGGCTCTGTTAGAAAAATGACAAAATGCAAACCAGGCAACAGTTCTCTTAATAATACCCAACCCAGCTGTACTTCCCTTCAGCTTTGTCCTTTCCACTCCCTTTCATCCCCAAAGCTAGCCTAAATATGAAAAGAACTTAAACTTGGTTGTTTTTATCCAGGAGTACTTCTGTATGCAAACACATTCTATTGACTGTACTTTTTTTTTGTCTATTTCCTTCTTTCTAACTGGTTTTGTAACCTGGAACTGCAATAGAGGAAAACAAGTCACATCATAGGGAGAATGTGTGGGTCGTGCCTGTAAAACACTATCTCTAAATGATTGCAGGGAGAGAACCTTCTGTGGATAATTAAAAGTAGCTTAAAAAACAATCATTCCATATCTGTTAGTATATTTTATCCTGGGCAGAGATAATCTGTTAAATTTTACCAATCTATTTTTCCATCTGACTATTGAGTTACTTCTAGTAGGTTAAGAAGAGTGAAGCGAGGTTACAGTTTTTTCCAGCAGCAGGCACCATAGTCTTTTCTATGGCTGTGTAGGATGGAATAACATAGACAGAAAATTTTCCCTGGACTGTGTACCTGCTCTGCACACCAGAGCCAGCACTGCTGTTGTGGTTTTTCTAAAAAAAGGCAGTTTTGAGTCAGCTTGTGCTGTTCTTCATAGTTTCATAGGACGGTCTGAGGCTGCAATTTAATTTGGTTAAAGGAGAAGTTGGGTGGCATGGCTTTTCTTGAGTAGTAATACTGGTAAATCTTTGTTTGGAATGGCTTTCTGTTGGTAAATGATGACTTGGCACAATCTCAGTATCATATTTTATCATAGAATCGTTCTGGTTAGAAAAGACCTTTAAGATAGAGTCCAACCAAAACCCCTCACTGCCAAGTCCACAACTAAACCAGGTCCCTGAGCACCACATCTACACGTCTTGCCGTGTTTTATTTTTGCATGAATGTGTTTTCTTTTCAAGTGATGATTTATTTTTTTTCCCCTTATGCTGGAGGAAAAAGAACAGGAAATTTGCATCAAACTTTTCTGAACCTGGAGTGTTTCTGTTGGGAGGCTGTGGCAAACGGCTTGCGCAGGTTCCACTGATGTCCCTAGGGTGGGAAGGTTCCCTGGCTGCAGGACTTCTTCCCCACTATGGAGAAGATGAGACTGAATGCCTTGTGGGGTCATAGCTCAGCCTGGGACTATGGGCTGTACAGAAGACAGTAAGAAGAGAAATCCCTTGACTCCAGCTGCCAACCAGCTTCGTGACAGGAGTTCCAAAGAGAGTTTTATGTTTGTTGTGACCTAGAAAAGCAAAACAGTTTCCGTTGTCTGACCAGCTATCATGACCTCTGGTATTTCTGAATGTATTCGGTTTCCTGATGGGTTTGGTTTTTGAGTACCACAACTGTCTCTGTTCAGCTACTGACCCATCCTGATATCTGTGTCTCTTGGATTTGAAAATGGCTTTCATGAAGCATTCTTTTCATATTAGTTTTAGCTTTAATTTCACTCCTTTTTCATTTTAGTTGTTATCTGTCTTCTGCCTTGACTACTAAAATCAAGGCAATGGTCGTTGTTAGACTCCAATGGGTGCTCCAGTGGAGAGATGGGATGAAGGTTTGTGCAGTTGTATGGATGACCTAACCTATGTGGAGGCAATTAGAGTTTTAATTAATCTAATTGTCCCATGAAAGTCTCATAGGAATAGGCTTATGACTCACAGAAAAGAAGTCATGTCTTTTTTCTTTCTAAAGCGAGTCCCCTGTGTTTGAGGGAATCAAGAGACTTTTGACTTAAATACAGACAATTCAAAAATATATTTGCAAGTCCCTTAGATAAGGGGGGGGGGGGGAAGCACAAGAGCAGAGAGAGCTTTTTAAAAGTTATTATCCTGCAGTGTATTGACAGATTCTGATTAATGATTACACTGCCTAAACTGACAATATAACGGTGCTGCAGGTAATGTTCCTCAAGTCATTTATTATATTTGCAGTTCCTCTGAGCAACAACAGCTTCTTCTGTGCACGTTTTATTACTTGTAGGAGTATGGTAACACTGCATTGTCCTCAAAGGTGATTGTTGTGGATGTTAGAGTGCCCAGTTCCCTCAGTCAGGGTGTTCTAAGATCATCAGATAGTAGATTAGCACCACATAGGCTACTTTGCTTAAGATTTTGTTTAAATTTCCTTATTTAAATATGTGAAATTTCTTTTTGGTGCTCTAAAGTGTTATGGAAGAATTTTGTACAAGCTGCTCTTGCTAATAAGGGACTAGGCTGAGATTTAGGAGAGCTGCATACATGTCCTGTCTCTGACAGAGACTTTGGGATGGTCCTCTTCTCCAAATTCTACTTGAAAGGATGGGGAAAGGAAGGAAAATCTCAAAGTGGCCCTCTCTGTTTTCTACAGGTAGCCAAGAGGGATGTGGAGAGACGGGCTTTTTCAAGACAGCAAAAATGGGAGCTGAGCTTTTACTTCTGTCTCCTTCCTGTAAGCAGTGGATCAGCTCTCTCTTCTGAAATGTGCCAGATGTTTTATTCATTATGCAGGTGTCTCAAATCTTAGTGTGGTGCTAGCTTTCCATTTTTAAGAGCTCTTGAAGTCTCTTGTTAGAGGTATGGAATGGCTCGGGGTAGCTTGTCCTTTCTGTATTTAACACCACGAGACAGAGGAGGAGCACTGATGAGAGCCTCCCATCTCATCAGCTGCCCTGCTGCTGCTTGTCCCAAACAACTGGTTTTCTGCTAAAGTCAAATTTAAATATTCTGTGTTTATAAAAGCATCTTGTGGTGCAGCAGGTAGGCACCATCTACAGGCTGATAATGGTTTTTCAAAATAAACTATTTGGCCAGGCAGTCAGCTCTTAGACCTTGTTTGGTTTGGGTTGTTTGGGGTTTTTTTTTTTCCTCCCTCCTCCAACTGTTTCTTTCCCACTTTCTTCTTCTTTATTGCAAAACCTTTTGCTTCATAGTCATGAACAAGGGATAATGGAACAACCAATATTTTCTGCAATCAGTAAATAATGTAGAGCTCGAAGGGAGGAAATAGGAAAGCTATTGAGAGAAGTAAATGAAAATGGAATTACATTGCTTTACAAGATGCAGATATACCGAAAGCGGTTTTAGATGTAAGAGGCAATACTTTCTGTCATTTCTATTTAGGTTTTAAGATGGGTTGATGCTTTTTGCTTTGTTTCAGTATTAACTCTTTATTAAGATCTCAGTCTGTCACGGATTTCATTGTTTTATACGTTTGCTAAACAAATCTGTACAACGTAAAGAGCTTTTTATTGGTGTTTTTAAAACAAGCTGTCCTTTCACGGTGATGAGAAGAGGCAGAATACAAAATGGATGAGAAACACAATTAAAATGCACAGATTGTGCATCCTTGAAACTACGTTAAGCTGACATACCCTGCCTTTGCAGGATACTTTAGGTGAGGAGTAGAATGTAAAGATTTTTCACAGATTTGTTTTGTTTTTTAAGGTGCTTATCTAGAGTCCTTCACTGGGAGTGAATGATGCCTCCTTATGGGCTTTAGTCATCAACAAACCACTTAGGGAAAATTGTTTCATCTCCCATTTTGCAGAAATGTAAAACTGTGGCACAAAGCAATGACGTGGCTTTCCTGAAGTGCACTGGGAATGGATAGCAGAGGTAGGATCCCGAGCTGCCAAGTAAAGTGTGTGTAAGATACAGGTTAAATGATTGCTTGACATGGAGCACAGAAGTGTGAAACAGCCACCTAAGAGACCTCTTCCTTTACCTCAAAACCTGCATGTTCTTGCTGAAGACCCAAAGTTCACCTCATGTCTTGGGAAATTCAGCCTTGGGAGAAGTGTCAGCAAAGGAAAGCTTCTATAACCTTGGCTCTACTTACCCCTCTCCTATTGCTTCCAAGAAGAACACAAGAAAGAGACAGAATTTGCCACTTGTTGAGGGAGGTTTAAATAGTCAACTCTGGTTTATGTTTTCTCAGAAATAGCTCTGAACAGAAACACTACCAGGGAAATGGAATTTGCTCTGGGCTTATCTTTTTATTGTGACTTATAGGGATTGTGCCAGGTAAATGTTTGTGGCCTCACACAGGTCTGAAGATTGCTGCTATCATCTTGATGACAAAAATATGGGACTTTTATTTGTGCCTTCTGGGAGCCATGAGGTTAAGAAAATGACTTAAATTTTTTTCTTCATTTCCCAGAGTGTCTTTTGAAGTGAGAAATATACACATCAGTCCTAGAAACACTGATCAGAGCCCTGCCTTACCTCACCCCTCCAAATGGAACGACTAGAAAAATTGACAGCCAAGCTAAAAGGGGAGGGGAGAAAAACTAGTGGGGTGAGTGAAGGACACTTTGAGCTTCTCACAATTCAACCCGTGCTCCAGGAATGGTTAGAAATTCAGTTAACCTGTATTTTATACCCGGTTCTTTTCCTTGTCTGTGAGATCATCACATGTTCCTAAATCTCTTGGATTTTTCTGACCATCTCTTCCATTATTCTACATTTTGAAGTATGTAGAGATTGAGGCCGCATCTGTTTGAGCAGTCCAGATCCGAGTTAGTTATAAGGAGTCAGAATTCTTTCTGGTGAATAAACGATTAATAATTCAGGACTACTGAAGATAATTCCTGTTTGGTCTCCATCTGTGATGAGACCATATACTGGTCAGGTAGGAGGGTGCCAGTCCTGGCAGATTATAGAATCATAGAACCCCAGACTGGTTTGGGTTGGAAGGGACCTTAAAGCTCATCCAGTCCCAACCCCCCTGCCAGCAGCAGGGACACCTTCCACTAGACCAGTTTGCTCAAAGCCTCATCCAACCTGGCCTTCAACACTTCCAGGGAGGAGCAGCCACAGCTTCTCTGGCCAACCTGGGCCAGTGTCTCACCACCCTCACACCAAAGAATTTCTTCCTAATATCTCATCTAAACCTCCCCTCTGCCAGTTTAAACCCATTTCCCCTTGTTCTGTCACTACCTACCTTTGTAAAAAGTCACTCTCCAGCTTTTTTGTAGCACCTTCAGGTACTGGGAGGCCACTAGAAGGTCTCCCCGGAGCCTTATATAACAGTCATGGCAAAAGTCACCATCTCTGTTGGTAAAAGTGTAATATGTGTTCCCCATCTTAATTATCTGCTAAATTTTGTGGTTTTTTTCTTGTATGTGAATCTCAGATTGGTTCTGCCTTGAGATTTTAAAGGTCATGTAGTAACATTAAAGCATCTATACAATAGTTGCAACCTAGCTAGATTCCATAGCATTTTTTATTTGTGTTGGCTGGGCTTTTCATCTTTTAATCTTGCTCAGGAATAAGTGACAAAAGCAGTCAGGATAATTCTCCATGTACTATTAATACTTGTCACTAGTTGGCAGTGACAATTCACTTTGAGCTGCCAGTGAATGGAGAAAGGACATCGTTCTGAGACATAACAAATAATCATTTTGGGGAGGGGGGGGAGGCAAACCTGCTTTTCTTTTGCCTCTATGTTTAAGGCTAAATGAACTGTCTGGAGCAATTAAGGAACTTAGAGGTGCAGAAAGAAGGAATGCAATTATATATTGTCTTCATTCTTTAGCAGATGTGTGCTGAAGATGTACTCTTCCTCAGCACAGGGTCAGAACAAAGGTGAGCTGTCCTACACAGGTAGCATAGGTCATGTATATTCAGAAAGCTTCTTTTCCCTTTTGGAACCTCTCACTGCACACAGTTCTTCAAATCAAACGTCTCTAGCTCATGACTGGGTGGGTCTAGGTTCCTTACCTGATGTTAGGAATAGCAATATGAACATGGGGATGTTTAGTCTTTTTAGAGGATTATTTTTAAATGTATTTTATGTACCTTAGGAAGAGTTACATTGTTCTGTAAATTGCTGTCTCAGGCTCCAACCATTTGGGAATTTTTAAAAATTTCTAATTGATCTACCATTGAAAAATCTTAGAACAATAGAAATACCCATTGGCTATTGCTATTTGTATTTTGGATGCAAAAAAGACCAAAAAGTGGACATTTTAATGGAATTATAGAAATTGGGAAGTTGTTTTTGGGTTTTATGGGTTTTTTTGGTCTTCATTCTGTTGAAGTTTATTTTGGAGCTGGAGGCAGAGTAGTTGTGCAGTGAAAAAAAATAAAACACATTTGGGAAGAGAGTAATTACAGGTATTAAGCAGTTGGCTGGTCTCTGCATTTCTGTGGTGAAGCTTGTGTCTTTGCAGTGTCTACCTGTCTCATTGGTAATTAGTTGCTTAAGGTCTGAACCCAGCTCTCCCATTTGCAATCAGTAGAAATAGTCTCCTTGAATCTTGTTATAAACGTTTGATCCTGTAAGAGCCTTTGATTTATGGGGCTGCTGCTGGTTTCAGGGAGGATTCTGCGACCGTAGAGCTTCCAAAACAAGTCTCAAACTGTGGCAGATAGCTTGCATGTTAATTCAGTGGTGTGTTTTGGTTTGGGTAGGTTTTTTGGTGGGTTGTGGTGGGGTTGGTTTGGTTTTTTTGTTTGTTTGTTTGTTTGTTTTAGTGAATAGCTGAAGTGTTACTGTGCTTGTATTAAAGATAAGTACTGGAGTTCAAAAACACAGACCAAGTCACTATCGCAAGAGCAACTAACCACTCCTGCATGACCAATTTTGCAATATATTTAAAGAAACGTGACTTTCAAAAGAATAACACATTTCAACAGTAGGTTTGCAGCAATAAGGAAGTGATAGATTCCCATATTCCCATTATGGGTGCTTATGGAACACTTCAGGTTCATGAACTGGGTATTCTGGTTTACTTGGCTCTGTAAGAGCAGTGTTGTGTTCTTGATATGAATATCATGAGAAATTTCCTTCTTAAATGTTAGCAAAAATGTTTTGCAAGCTCATTAAATTCTTCAAGAGTCCTTCCTGGTACAGCAGCAAATGCTCAGCCCTGAGACTGTGCAGAAAGGAATCCTATGAATATAAAATTTCCAGGGGGTCAGAAACAGGATTCTCAAATAGGTTAAATAGGAATTTTGCTGAAAGCAGTGAAGCCTTGTTTTTCCAAGGCAGGTTCCTATTGAATTATTGAAAAGTGTTTTCCTTTAGGGTTTTTATTTTTTCAGCTAATGTTGGTTTCAGAAATCTATAGTTCACTGCTGCAAGTTTCCCAGATTTGTCTTTTAATTAACTGGCCCGCATGATCTCTCACATTCTAGACATCTGAGATTTTTCCTGGAATAAGGAAATATTAAAAAGTTATTTGCAGTCAGTCAGTGTTTCCTCCCCTAATGGATTTTATGGCACTTAGCATGCACTTACCTCAGTGTTTATCTCACTGCCCATCGCCCTGGTATCTGAGTTCTTCCCATCAAAAGTAAAATCTCTTTCCCCGAAATACTGATGATGAGAATGGACAGGTTGTTTGCTGTAGAAAAGCAATCAAAAGAAATCCAAAAAGGCAAAGCTTGAAGAGAAGACAGTTGCATTTAGGAGAATTAGAGCTCACAAGCCAAGTCAAAAAGGTGGCTTTTGTATTTTAGATCTGAGAGAGATAAGAACTTTCTCATTCATTCATTTTCTAGTGTCATAGGTTTTAAAGAGGAGAGTCTATTTTTCCATCTGGTGATGTAACATAGCTGGTAGGATTTCTTCCTGCCCCCTGTGCAGGTCCCACAGAAGTTCCTGTCTCTTGCTAAGAGAACTTTCTTTTCCTTTATTTTTCTGTAAGAAGCCAGGCTTCTGGGAGTGGCTCCAACTGCAGCAGACGATGGCCATTCTCTAGGAGCCATAGTCACACTTGGAGTATCTTATGTGAAGACTTTGAGGTTTTATGGACCTCTCTTTTCATTGCCTTTGGATCCCATTCCCTTATACCTGAGGAACTGTAGGCTCCTCTGAAATTTATGGAGCACTTCAAGCCCATGGTTTAAAGAGAAGTGCCAGATAGTGCTTTGAAGACACCTATCAATCTTTTTGCTTGTGAGCCCAGTATTTCCAGTACCTGTATGTTCCTTCTGACAATTTGTGAGCTTGTTCTTTCAGCAGGTCCTGTAAGCTAAGCCTGTCCTACAATCCATCCTTTTCAGTTGGAAGACTAAGGCACAGAGATACTGAGCTGCATCTCTGAGAAGAGCATCTGTGATAAAAATGGCACTTGAACTCATGTCTCGTGTTCCTCGGTCCTTTGAATTTAACCATAGCTGCTGCTTTAAACCAAGCCCTCTCTGACCTTTTCAAGAGATCTTAAAAGTTTACTTGCCCCTAGGGGTGTTATGAAGCTTAATTAATGTTTGTAAAGTGCCTTGAGTTCTTTGGATGAAAGCGCTTTGGATTATTAATATTAATAATAACAGATGAGCCCCTGAAACATTCTAGTACAGTAGAATGAATTAACATAAAGCAAGCAATCAACAACAACAAATCAAACCCGTAATGCTGTCATAGCCCTGGGCAATGCATACAGCTGGTGGTCTGATAGATGTGACAGATGAATCCACTGATACTCTCTTCAGTCATTTCCATTGTAAATTGAACTGTCTCCCATGTCCTCATACCAGCAGCGTTTCAGCCAAAAGTCACCTGCAGCATTAACTTTCTTTTTCTAGTTGAGGCTTTGTTTTTTAATCAGAGACTCATAGAATGGTTTGGGTTAGGAGGGACCTTCAAAGCTCATCTAGTCCAACCCCCCTGCAGTGAGCAGGGACATCTTTACTAGACCAGGTTGCTCACAGCCCCATCAAACCTGACCTTAAATATCTCCAGGGATGGGGCCTCCACTACCTCTCTGGGCAACCTCTTCCAATGATCCACCACCCTCATCTTGAAGAACTTTTTCCTCATATCCAACCTAAATCTCTCCTTTTCTAGTTTAAAACCATCACCCCTCGTCCTATTGCTCCATGTCCTTGTGAACAGTTCTTCTCCAGCTTTCTTGTAGGCACCTTTCAGGTACTGGAAGGCTGCTAGAAGATCCCACAGGTCATATTCAGACATGACATAAGCTGATAAATCACTTTTTGGGGTACTTTTCAGGGACTTACATAAGATGTGGCAGATTGGGCACCATTCCTCTAGTCACATTGGCACATGTACCCCAAGAGAGAAACTCATTCCTTCTGCAGTGCTTTCACCACGGTTCCCTGGGGCATATACTCATGAGCAGGGGGTTGCTTCTTCTACAGCAGTTTGACAAGAAAAATAGCAAGAGGAGTGAAGGCACAGAGATGTGATGACTCGGCCAGTGCCTCTCAGAAAGGTAGGATATAGGGTCCCTGGTCCATGTGGAGTATTCCAGGTACTAAATGATGGTATTCCAGCTGTGGTGACCTCCTTTCCTTGCACAGGAGTGTAAAAGAGCTCACACATAACTGAGTGCGAAATACACGGTGCCCTTTTCATATAAGCAGATCTCAAACTAGTAGAAAACAGCTGCTTTGTACTTGCACAATCTTATTTTTCTTTCAGTCCTCTCTTCCTTCTAGCATCAAAATCCAATGACACAATATAAATTTCTGTATAGACATTACAAGCTGCAAAGCTGCCATAACCTCAGTAGCTCATAATAAAAATCTGTTATGTAGAAAAATAAATGAGGAAGCCTTAGGGTAATTTTCCTCAGAAAAAGTATTGTAAGGAATGTTTGTTTTCTTGGACTATTGAACAAAGAGTTGGGCTGTTAAGGAAAGAGTATTAATGATTTATGCAGAGTTTCTGGAAGAATTATCTGCTGCTAAGATGCATATTTTGCATAGTTCCTGTACCAAAGAGCAGTCGGTGGTACTATAATTGCTATTGGTCATAATGAAGAGTTTCATTCCATGGAAAATGCTGACATTTCAGGACAAAACTTCATTTGTTGTTGAAACAAGTTGAAATTTCTAGCCATATACGGACACCAAAATGTTCTTACATTGGATTTGTTTGGTGGAGTGAAAGAAAAAGGGAACAGGGAAGGAAGGAACGTGTGTAATTAATTTTTCCAAGTAAATACCAGTGTTCTTCCTGAATTTCTGAGAGACCTGTTCACTGGGGTTACAGGTAACAGCTAGAAATCCAGCAACCTCATTTGAGAACTACTTTATTTTTTCATCCTCACAAATTTGGTTTTACTATGCACAAATCTTCTTTGATTTAGCATGCTTGGCATTTTGCAGGAGGTAACCCTGAATTGTGCTGTTTAATTGAGATAACATGTATATAGAGTGAAGATCTAATAATGGACAAACAACTATTACTTTCTACCTTCATGCCTCTTCTCTTCCTGGCAGCATCTGTTTCAGCTTTGAATGTATAGTTATGAACATCCCTTATTTTCTTTTTAAAGACTGATTGCTTATCACTTTGTCTCATTTTTCATGTGTTTTATTCAATGTAATAATGCAAAATCAAATATTCACCTCTGTACATTCACCTGTCCATGTATCATTAAGCTCCATCTCTGTGTGTGTTTGTCCTGACCTCGATTCTGTGCTGAATAAGCCCAGTGGGCTGCTTATGACAGAGCAAAAACAAACAACATTTCTTGCTGGGTAATATTTGGAAGAGGCTGAAGGGAGGGACACGTTCTCCTTTGGTTCAAACACCACTAATTCTAGTGAATTGGAGATAAACGCTGCCATGTGGCATAAACAACTGAAAACACCCTGCTTTTGTACCTGTGGGAAGGATTGCTTTATGAATTAATTTATTTTTAACTGGACATGTTGATATCTCTGCTGTTCTTATTGACCAAGGATTTTTCTTGTTCATCTGGACTGCAGCCAGCACCTCATTCTGATGGGTGCAGAACATGGTCCCCCTCTCCTTGCCTGGCCCATCACTCAAGTCATCAGATACTCTGGGTGCTGGGATAAAGTGTCCTACAACTTAATACCCATTCCTGTGCTTTGAAAATTCCTTGTTCCAGCTCTTCTGCGCAGCTCTTAAGGGCAGGACTTCATGCCACAAAGCGGAAATCCTTCCTTACAGTGTTTTCTCTTGTGAAATAATTTGCTCGTTGACGTGTTAGACCATTTATTTAATGAGACAGGGTAAGCCCTCTGCAGATATGTTTCACCACCAACTGATTGGAAATAAAGTTGCTAAAGTGGTGTGGCGAGATATTAAACCTGTGATTACAGTACTGGCCAGCTCTTCACACGACACTGCTGGCAAGCTTGTGGATTTCTTTACTCAATATAATTTCCATTTTTTTTCTGAAGTCCAGCTTTGATACAATGCACTATTGTGGGTTATCTATTTCCACAGCCTGATTTCATCCCGTATTTACATTTACAGCCATGTGTATGGTATTTGTTTTCATTTTATTTATTTAGCTCTGTTATCATTTGGCAGCAGGTAGTCCAACTACTTGGTTAAGTTCTTGTTTTGAATGTTTCTAATTCCCACTGATGACATTAAATCTTGATATCTTGGCTATTTCCTTTAGCTAGAGAATTTTTCTTTACCTTCAGCTGTTCTGTTAGAAACCAGCCCCATTCTTCCTGTCTTTTAATACTTAAAAATAATAAACTTATTAAGGAAATTAAAAATCAATGCTGATTAGTTCTGATAATTTTAACTCATATTACAGATTCCTTTGCTACTTAGTTGACTTTGGCATGTGTGCCTTTGAATTTTAATTTAGTCAAACATATGCCTGTTCATTAAATTGAAGATATGTGGCACCTCTTATTTGAAGATAGTGATGTCACTTTTTGCTTAGTTTTGCAATACTGTTTTATGTCTGTTTTGATTAAAATGTAAAAATTTGCAGCGTGAAGAGACTAAGTGGACGGGCAAAAGTCAAATACCATGTCTAGGAGGGAAAAGATGGACAGTGGGAAAGCCTCAAGAGAACCATGGTCATCTTGTAGGCACAAACTATGTTTGATCCATTAGAGAAACATCTCCCATCCCACTCCTCCATCTCTGCCTTATCCTGCTGGTTTTCAGAACAACTTTCTGCTCTTCCCATCACCTCAACAGTCTGCGTACGATCGTTTCCTTATGCCCACAGTTACCCTTCCATCGATGCGGTCCAAACACTCCTCAGTTTGCTACTGATTGTTCAGTCTCTTTTTCTATTACATTGACTATCTAATATATCATCATATCAGCTATTTTTTAAAAAATTATTTATCAAGTTTGTGATTCAAGGAACTTTTTTCTAAGTTATCTTAGATAATGCCTATCAAGGGTTAGCTTTTTTGTTCTACTGCTGTGCAAGTTGCTAAAGTAGAGCGAGTAAGTTTGATTTTATTCTGTTACAGTATTCAGATCAGGTTTTTTTTTTGACGTCATGCCAATCTGTCCTTTCTGAATTTCCTACTAGAAACATCAGGAAAATTCAATTTTCTTCCTTCTTAAGTTGTGTTTTGAAAATTGAAATGTGACTCTAGACAAAGACCTATATTTTAGTCAAAAACAGAAAATTCTTGATCCTGTATAGTCATCCATTTTCTTCAGTGAGTCTTAGCCCAGCATGAGGATACACCAGATAGATTCCACATCTAGGCCTGTTTTACTGCTGGGTGTTATAATAAATGGTGAATGTTATTATACGTTCAGGTACTTTTAGAAACCTCTTTCCATGCAGTTCTTCCATATTTTCAAATAACAACACCCAATTAAGCACTTGAATCAGTGCTGCCCTCAGCAGAGATGTAATTAAGCAGGTGTTTAAATCCCTTGTTAAATTAGTCTCTTATATTTTTCTTTCCTAATCTACCATTACTATTCCTGTCCAGAAAAATAATGGAAAAACAAATGAATCCTGAAACCCTCGCTTCGGGCTTGGAAGGGTCAAACTGTATCAGCCATGCAAAGTAGATCTATGGAATCTAATCAAATTTAGGTGAAACAAAGCAGATTTAAATAGAGGCTGCTGGGTAACAGCAGTAAATGGCAAAACATCACTTCTTCAGGAAGGAAAAAAAGTTAAATGGAATAAAAATCCACTTCCAAAAGGGCATTATGTGGCACTTTTGCCAACTAATGGCTTGACTGCTGTAATTCAGAATGCTCACAAAATGCATACATGGCCTGGCCATAAAGAGAATAGGGGAACAAAGAGGTTGCTAATTCAATTACAAATGTTATAGATCAAGCTCTTTACTATTCATCCAAATGGAAATTTACACTAAATAACATTATCATGAATTGGCTCAGCAACTTAATGGACTAAGACTCTCACATCTAACAGATTGCCTGGTCTCTACTAGGTCTTGAAAATCATCTCTTTTGTGGATACCTTTAACTGAGCCTCAATATACTCTTGTTATGGAAGAAATGAAATAGTCACATCATAGTTTTCATTATGTTCACTTAGCTAATAGATGCATTAAATAGTTTCTGTTTAAAGTTTGATCCTGTCATACTTATGGCCAGAGCAAGAGAGACAGGGTCTTTCAGATGTCTGTACTTTTGGACAACTTTCCAGAGATACTCGGTAAGCCAAACATGCAGATTGGAGGTTTTTTAGGATACAAAGCATCTCATCTGAGACCCTTGAAAAAGTTTGTGGACTATTCTGCTCTTGCAGGTTGTGTCTTTTACATTTCAGTGCCATGTATATTAACTGAGATAGTTTTCACAGAATCACAGAATGTCAGGGATTGGAAGGGACCTCAAATGATCATCCAGTCCAACCCCCCTGCCAGAGCAGGAACCTCAATGAGATCACACAGGAAGGTGTCCAGGCGGGTCTTGAATGTCTCCAGAGAAGGAGACTCCACACCCTCCCTGGGCAGCCTGTCCCAGGGCTCTGGCACCCTCACTGGAAAGAAGTTCCTTCTGAAATTTAAGTGGAACCTGCTGTGTTCCAGCTCACACCCATTGCCCCTTGTCCTGCCACTGGGCATCACTGAGAAGAGCCTGTTTTCATGTTCCTTGGTCCCAAGGCTGCTAGGGATGTACGATGCCCAAGGCCAGCTAAACTTCTTTCAAAAATCTGTTTTTTTTGGTGTCTTCTGCTTTGGGAAGTGATGAGGACTAGCTCTCTGAAGGCAGCTGGGACTTTTTAGCCTTGAGAAGAGAAGGTTTAAGGAGCTCTTATCAGCACATTACCTGATGGGAGGGAGTAAATTGATGGAGCCAGACTCTCTGAGTGCTTTCCAGTCACAGAACAAGAGGTATTGGCTAAAAATTGAAATTATTGGAAATTCCATTTAAACACAAGAAAAAATTCTGTATTATGAGAGTGGCCAAGCACTGGAACATTTCTCAGAGAGGCTGTGGAGTCCCCATCCTTGGAGATACTCAAAACTCCTCTGAACATGGGCATGGGCAGCCTGCTCTAGCTCATCCTGCTTCAAGCAGGGGTCTGAGCTGGATGGTTTCCAAAGGTCACTTCCAAACCACAACTGTTCTGTGGTTGTGAGATTTAAGAACCTAATCCATATTGAAAGGCAATGAAGATAAGTGTCCTAGACTGTTAAATGGCTTTTGAAAATGAGACTCCAGCTCCTCAATCAGTTACAATGCTGAGTGGAGAAGTAATGTAATACCCTGAAAAAAATTGTCTTCAAGTTCAGCACATCCTTCAAAAACCTCACCCAGAAATGTATGGTTCTGGTGCTTGATATGAAACACTTCCAAACATTTTTAGTAGGCTTTTAAATCCCTGAAATACTTCCATTTGTATGACTATTATTTAAAAATCTTTAATGCTCTTCATTAAATTTTGAATCCGAGATGAAGTAGCAAAATAACACATTTCTGCTTAGTCCCATGATTATTAAATACAGACTGTGAAATACTATTGATGAAGAGTTCATTGCTTAAAAGGTTACTTTCCTAAAAATAAAAAGGAATCAAGCAATGTTAGCTGTGCCAAGGCTCATTTCTTCTGCCTACGAGGGACAATAAGCGTGCGATTTGAAAGGTCATTGGTTCTTTTGTATGCTAATAAACAATTAGTATGGCTGGGGGGGGGGGAAAGATGTGGCAGGAACTTCTGTGGAATGTATTTGTGAGCAAATTAGCCATTCATGACAAGTTAAGAATACTGAGGCTAACATCTCCTGGATGATTTCTTAGCCATCATTTCAGTCTCTGTGAAAATATTGCTGTTTAATCAGCTCTGGCTAACAATTATTTTTCTCCTTGACAAGCACCTTCTGGGACTTCAGTTCACCCCCGAGATTATTATTTTTTTTCATTGTAACATTTTATAGCTGATAAGGGAAAAGGATTTAGAAAAAGAAAATAAGTGACTTTTCCTTCCAGGCAGTTATGATGTTGTATGCATATGAAATATATGTGCATGGAATCTAAATTTGATGTTACTCCAGTCATTTTATTGCAGTGGTAGTGGTGGAGTTTCACACATTCTCGTAATTACAATCCCTCCCCCCTCCACCTCCTCACACACACACACTGCTGCCACACAAAAACTGACCATCTGGTCAGCATTTAGAAAGCAAAATAACTGTGATTGTGGATGGAAGCACCTAACTTGCTGAATGCCAGATACCACAGTTTAAGTAGTACCTACAAAAGACTTGCTCTTCCTATTTCTGAATTGCTCAGGAGCATCTGCAGGCTAGCAATCAATTTTTATTTTTTTTTTTCCTAATCATTGGAAAACACATTTTAGACTTCCTGGAACGACTTTCACCTGTCCTATTTCTTTACTTGGCTTTCTTATTAGTTCTGCCTGCTATTTTTTTGGATGCCAAGGGATATTCTCTTACTAAGTTTCCAGGATACAGTAACATTGAGTCAGGATTTTTTTATTATTTTATTTTTTCTTCTCAAGCAGCAGAAAAGCTGCTGCTGCACAAATAAGTGCAAGTAAGTTCAGTAGCTGGAAGAACAGTGTGTGGAAAACTCCAAACATGCTTTCTGCCTCCAGTCAGGTTTCTTGTTAGATATATGTTGGGGCAGGGGGCAGGTTGGAAGCCCATGTCAATCTGCAGCTCCTCTTCCTCCCAAGAGCATCCAGCTGATGTTGTCCTCCTTGTTCTGTCCACAGGCTTTCCCCAGCTTGCTGCAGTCCATCCTTTTCAGCTCAGAAGTCTCAGGGCGATTCCCCAGCACAACCTTTCTCCCAGGCTTAGGAAACACGCAGCTCTGAACGTAGGGGAGAGCAGGGTATGTATGCAGTGCCTTTTTGGTTTTTTCCTGGATGTGAAGTGAAGTGAACTTTGTATGTTCTGACCCAAAATGGAGGAACAGGCTGTACATGTGCTGGAGCTGGACAGAGTGATAAATCTCAGACAAGCGATGAGAAGTTACCAAACCTGCCTGGTGAAATGGTAGGGAAGAAAATGCACACGCATTCAGATGGATGTGCATGTAGGGGTGTTCCAGTTGCATCATGGTAGAAAGAGAAAGTCCTCAGCAATGGCTTTGTGGAAAGCACAACAGTTTCCTGGAGTCACAGAGACACTACACCCAGTCTAGGACATTGTCTTCTGCATTTACTACAGCTACAAATACTGCTCAAGACAAACACTGACAATAATGATCATTATCTTTTGATATCTCCTTCTTTATGCAGCTCCTTTAGTCAACAAAAATATTTAACTACTTGAGTTACGTAGACTGCACCTTCTCTTTATGGGAGATGCTTGTATAGCATCAAAGCAGCATCTAAAACATCTCGAGCTGCTTCTGTTACACTGAAGCTTTCAGTTTACAATTGTGTTTTGATGGTACAGAGGTCTGACTTCTCTTGCTTTTCTTTGTTTATTTTTAATTAACTTTTTTATTGTTTTCAACACACAAAGCAATCAAATTATAGCAGTTAGAGAACATTAGTGAACAGAGATACAATCTTCCATAAAGAGTAAACAAGGGAACATTTCTTAGGCGAGGTTTGCACAACCTGCTGCCATACATGAAAGCATTACGTTGCACATAGGGCATGATTGATGGCAATCAAAAGAGATAAATGATTGGGGGAAGAATCCCTCATTAAACAGCATTTTGTAAATGAATTAACTTGGTAAACGTGATATGCAAGATGTACAAAGAAATTGTTCTAAATGCCCAAAGAACTTTCCCAAATCCTCATAATAAAATTTGAATTTAAATTCCATTTCTAAATAGATTTTAAAAGATTAATACAAAAGTGAACAGGCCATTGATTTTTTCCATCCTAGAAATGTTTCTGAGTTTGCTAAATTTTGCACATGAAGCCAAAGCAGATTTTTAAACTTCTTGTGAAGCTGGAGGGTATGGGAGGGCAGAGACAAACTCACAGAGGCTTGACCAGTTTCCATCCTCTCAACAGCGTGCTGATCCAGGCACTTCTGTGGCAGTGGGAGACTGAACTTCAAGTCCTGGTTCAACCTGATGCAGCCTGCTTGGCTTCCATGCTCAATCTAGCTAGCACATGCTTATTAGCTACCTTAATAAATTGTTATTTATAGGTTTGAAGACTAGAAGAGACCATTCAATCATTTTGTCTGACCCCTTTACAAAGTAGGTCACAGAATTGCCATATTAATGTTAATTGATTGCTGTAATTAAGGGATTGAATCAGTGAAGACATTGCTTAGAACTGTGGGTTATACTCATTTCTAATAACTTTTCTAGATGGACTATTACTGATGCTGCCACTATGCTAATTATATCTGTTTATCATGAATAAACTAGTCCTAGAACCTCTTTTTCAGGAATAATAATTCTTAAAGCGAATTTAGAGATGGTTAAAGGCAGCCTTTAATATTGAATACTCTATGTGCAGCTTAAGACAGTCCAGGCCTTACTTCAAACTTCTTACTCCCAAATCTCCCTCAGATCAGTAAGAGCTCATTGCCTGCACAGGCACCAGGTGCAACCACGACAAAGCAACCTGAACATCTAGAAATGGAGCTGGAACAAAGAAGGAATTTTCATCCTGATATCTTGAAATTTTATTTCTCCCCAAACCAAAATGACCAAGGAAGATACTTTAAAATTTTTCTATGACATAAAATAGTTTGCAGTATGTTGATTTGTCTTTTCCTGTGTTTTAGAACATAATCTTGAAACATGATGGTTAGGATGAAAGTTTGGAATTGGCCAGAAACAACTTGATTCTTGGACAATTCTTTCTGTTGAAAAGTCAGCTTAAAAACTTTTCCTTCTGCTCTGGCTGGGGCAGCCTGGGAAAATGAATTTACACTGTTCTCTTATCTATTTCTCCAGCATTTCTGATACTGGCAAGAGTCAAGTGTGCACGTGAATGCGATGCTGGACAATGCCTCTCAACCTTGGACATCTGAGGGAGCAGTTCTGCTGTTGAGAGGTCAGTTCCTTGCTTTAATTCTGGGTGCCTTTGCTGAGAATGACAAGAGTTGCCTAAATTGATGAGATATTCTGGGCCTTTTTTTATATATCAGTATGTCAACTGGGAAATCACCCAAAACTAATGTGTCTGGTACAGGATGTCTAAGAGCTCTCTTCTTTTTAACTTTCTGCCTGACCCAGATTTGAACTGATGAGCTCGTATTTAAAACACTTGAGAATAATGACCAACCTCTACATTATCAGAAATTATAATTGAAAGACAACTGCTTTGGGTGCTTACTCACAAGCCTTTTTTAATGGGTTTTTGTCTCTTCATGATGTAGAATTTAGTTGAAAACCAAATGCTGTGGAAAATTTACATTACACCCCTGAGTTTCATTGAGCAGAGAGCACTTTTCAATTCAAGAGTGAGCTGCAAAGCTTAAGCCGGGCAAAGAATTCATTATTTTAATGATAATAATTTACACTTGCATGGGAGCTTTCATCCAAGAAAATAGCATGTTAGAATTTTCCATTCATAGTCTCTCCAAGATGGGGTAATTTCACCTGGATAAGTACCTGTATTATATTTGCCTTTGCTGTTTGGGAATGGAAAAAATGAAGATTATTATAGTTTGTATAGTTGAGTGTTTATTATAGAAATATTTTGCATTTATATTGTAGTTTTCTTAAAATCTAAATGTGGTTTTGAAACACTAGTTTAAACCTATCAATACCCTTATTATGTAAAATTAGTCCACTGCTGTATACTTGGGGAAACTGAGGTAATAACCTCCTGGGTCTATTCTGTTGGATTTTTTAATTTTATTTTATTTCTTTATTTTTTCCTATTCTAAGTAAATGGAAGCAGTAAGTGGTTTGTGTCCCATTACTGAGATCAAATCTAGTGGTGCAACTCAGCTGTATCCTTAAATATAAAATCTTTTCTCTTAAAAGGGGCTTCTCATCTGCTTAAAATGAAGCATTTGCTGAAGTGATTTGTTGAATGCAGAGGGTGTGCTGAACGTTTTGCTGAACTGGAGGGCAAATCTGTGGCAAAATTTGGGATGTGCAGCTTTTATTCTAAGGCCTGATCCAACACACCTCATAGTGGAGATGTTTTTCAGTTGTTTCAGTCAGGCTCTTAACATCTTGGACTATATACAACACAGCTTATCTTTCTTTTCTCCCCATACATGGTAACTAGAGCCAATTTTGCCTCTTTTGATGTGTAATAAACTCCTTGTACAGAAGCTCTGTTTCCTTCCAACTATTGTCTTTTAGAAGGCTCTGCATAAATATAGAAAAGCTTATTTCTAATTTTATCATTTTGTTTTCTTATGCAATTCTCTATGCACTATTTACTTGTTTAAAAAATGTTTTTATTTTTTTTTCTTTTCCCCAAAAGCTGTGGGGAACCTTTTAAACATATGCAAGCAGCATAAGGCAAACCAAGAACACAAAGTCAAAGCCATTTCATAGAAAGTGTTACAGAAATGCTAATTGATCTAAATGAGCTTAGAAAACATTTTACAGAGAAAGTATCCAAAATACAGGATGGATGGCAAGATACATTCCCTTAGTAAGATATTACTGCAGTGTTGTGTTGCTGGATTTATGTATCAGTTTTAACTTCTAGTCTTGATTATGTCATAAAGATTCTATAGATTATTATTGGTTGTTGGTTTTGAGGGTTTTTTTGTTTGGTTTGGGGGTTGTTTTTTTTTTGCTCTGCCAGTAATCTCTTTATTAACTGGTGGTTTGAGAGTGACAAATTTTGATTAAACTTAAACTTTTAACATATTTAAGTTAGTGGATGGATATGACATTGTTATGTCTCAGTCCATCATTCTTTCAGATGTTCTCCTGCTTTAAAAAAAACCCAACCTTTTGGGGCTGTAAAACTTAGAAAACCACACGTCACCATTAATGGCAAAACTGTTAAAGCAATTAATAATTTCAGTCACATTCTATTTGGCAAAGAAAGAAATAATATGCTTTCGTTATCTATTTACATGTGCATTGAGTAAATATATTAAAATCCTCCCAAAATATAATGTTTGATTACCTACAGCAATTAATTCAGCACAGTGATATTTAATGGCTTGGGTTAATGGATTTATTATTGCTACATCTGGAAAAACAGGGAGTGGGTTTTGGTCCTATTTTGATTGAGAGTATCTGAGGTACAGTAGTGATTAAAGGTTGTATTTATTTATCAAAGAAGGTGGTTACCATTCAGCAGTATGTAACCACTGGACAGGGAATCAGCTTTCCAGTAGATACCTTTGGATTGTCTAATGTAGATTCTCTTCCCTGAGCAGAACTACAAATATTCCACAGATTGTCCAGAGGTTTTCCAAAATGCATTTCATCCAGGGAATCCCAGCTTTGCACGCTCAGACAGATTTTCAGAAGAGCGTTTGGCCCTCTTTGGAAGAACCGTTTTTACCTCTGAATATTTAAACCACAGTTGCAAAAAGATGGCTGGTTGCCACCTCAGAATTTTTCTGCTAACTAAGTTGGGAGGAGAGCCTCAACAGTTCAAGGATTATATTGTATATCTTTGTCAGGAAGCAGCATCTGTCAGAGAAGCCAATTGAATTCCAGCAAATATCCCCAGTAATGTTAATCCAGAGACCAAGGTTCAAGAGGGACTTAAAACAAATATGTGGACATAACATTAAGTAAAGCTCTTTATTACTTGCAAGATAAGTTCATTTCTCCCTATCCTCACTTCTTCCCTTGCTTCCTTTCCACCAGTGCCCTTATTAATGAACTGTGAAAGCTGACATTTCCAATAAGGAACAATTAAATCTTAAACTAAATTAAATGAAGTAATTCATTTACAAAATAATAGCTAACTAGCATGAGGATAGTGAAAAATGATTGCAAGTCATGGGCAAAAAAAAAAAAAAAAGAGTAAATTAAGTCTGACTACATTAATGTTCTTTAAATATTTCTGCTGCTCAGAAAATTAAATGGGAAACATCTTATTAGCTATCTTACATATAAGGTAGTAATGCATATAAGGTAGTCAGTCATTCAGGATGACAAGTACTACAGGAGAGAAATCCTTCATAGATGTTAGTGTAAGTGAGGTACTTAAATTCTTAACTTTCAGCACCCTTTTTTTTTTTTTTTGCAAAGGTACTATAGCAGGTCTGGAGCAAGCAATGTAAGGTGATAAATGCATTTAACCTCATAATGCTTGTGAAAGGCAGTTATAATGTCCCTTCCAGCCTTCAGAATGTTTCAGTAAGGCTTTTTAATGCAGGTAACAGGGTAATAGGTATTGTCTTTGGATGTTTGAGTTGACAGTAGTTAACCACATTGCAGTATTTTCTCAGCCCTAGTGGAAGGAATTTGCAGAATAAGGACAGAAGCAAGAGCTCCTCAGAGGAGAGTTGATTCAGCGAATACCATGGACAGTCCTCTGGACAATCCACTCTTTCAGCCTTTTTTCTGTTATATTCTGTAAGGATAGAATTCATTTGTAACATCAGTGGCTCAAGGTTTAAGTACATCTGCCTCATTTGCAGTGTTCTGATGGCTTTACCTGGATGTAGAAGTTTTTTCCTATACAAGAAACTTCATCCAAAGAGCTACATTTTTGAGCGCAGCTAATACCAGGTTATTTCACATCAAATCCAGCTGCTTACGCTTGTTGCTCTTGCAGTTGGATTTTTCAGGCTGTCCATACAACATGTACCCAACATGCTGAGCCCTTTAAAACCAAACCCAAAGAAGATATGCAAACACTGTGGGGACATAATGGAAAAGAACACACGCTGCTTGATTTTAAGGGAATGCTGGTTTGCTGTAGCCAATGCCAGCTTAAGGTTTGCCATGCTACTTAATGCATTTTTATTTTAAAATGCTTTTAAAATTTATCTGTGAATCTCTGAAGGCTCAGGTTAAGTTTGCAATCAATTATGCTTATGGGGATTTGTAGAATTCACAGCTCTTCCATAAGAATTTGAGTTTTACTTGACTTAATCTTAAAAAACTCTAACCTTCTTGCATACGTTCTCCAAAACTTGTATGTGCTTCCCCTCCCCTTCTCCCCCCAGCTAAGGAATATTTGAAAAGGAGAATTAGAAAGAGATTTGGACCCAGATTGAAAAAAGCATTTATTTCCTCAGATGTACTTAAGGCCCTTTCCTTTTGGAAAACAAATAACCTGAATAAACACATCGAGGAAGATTAAAACCTCATTAAAAAGTGTAAACAGAGTGCAAAGGAGGAGGGGGAAAAAAAAACCCCCACCTTGGCTGAATTGAATAATGGTAATAATAAAATCACTAAACAATATTGTTAGTTAAAAGTCCTGTTAAAGTGAATGTACCGTTGAGATGGGAAGCAGAGCTGCTGTTATCTAACACTCAGGATGGAGATATCTTTTCAATAATTTGATAACATTTTAATGAATAAATTAATAACATTATCCAGGAAATGGAGTTCATAGATAAGGTCGATGCCTTGCCAGTTCCCAAATCTAATCAGAGAAGTTCTGTTCAGGGATGGTCAGCAATGATGCATGTGTTCAGCAATATTTTTCCCTGCCCACCTAGAAGGAGACACAACTGCTGAGGCGACCGTTATGGCACTGCATGCATAAGAGGTTTACTTCACAGTATTAATGCAAATTATGGCTTTCAGACTGGCAATTACGCATTTTTATTTTACTGCGGTGAGCAGGATTGTTGCCTATGTGCTTTAAAAATGCTAAAGAAAACAACTCTATCTTCTTTTTAAGTGACGTACTCTTAAAGACAAATTCACAGAAAAGGAGAAATATTACTTGTTATAGAAGAAGCACTTTAGCAGATTTTGAGAACAGGATGAAGTTGTGTTAATGTATTGCCAATGCAGAAGATCTATTCTCAAGTTTTTTTAATTTAAACAGGTGAGGGAGGGGAAAAGGAGTAGAGGGAAGAAGTTAATGAAAGACGGGACAAAACAAGTGCAGAGAAATAGCATTTCCATAACAAATGACAGGATCAGGAGAAGGAATTATATTTTTGAATTTAATATAAAATTGAATACAAGAGGAGGGCTGGAATCTGACGTAGCACAAGCACCTTGTGATTATAACCTTTGTTTCACTTTGACAGAAGACTGCAGCAGTAAATACTGTAATTGTCTGCCTGGCCTTTCAGTCAAGATCAAGCACTGGAATTTTAATAATAAGACCTTTATTCAAGGCTCCAGAGATACCTGAGATAGTGATGAATGAGCTTGTATGCCTTCACAGCAGAGTTCTGTGTATGTGAGGGTGCTAGCTTGAGTGGCAGAAGGAGTGTAGCTGTTAATAGTTCAATTGAGCTAATTAGCCCTGGTTCTTACTTGTAGCTTCCGAAGGCATTGTGTGATGTAGACAATCTCTTGATGCCACGACATCATTTATAACACAGTACCCAAACAGCACTCATCATTTCAACAGGCCACCTGACATCTGGGAAAAACTTCTCAGTGTCCTTTTGTAATAACAGGATGTAATCCTCATCCTCTCCAAAATATTTGTCCGATAGCTGCTCTTTGTCTGGTATCTTCCATGTGCTGTCAGACTGCTTCCTATTTTTTCCCTTTACCAGATCTCCCTAATGAGATTTTACAAGCCAAACTCAGGCAGTGCATCCAATGATATTAATGAAATAGCAATACAGAAAAAACTAGTCTTGATGTGGGACAACTGCAGCAAGGTAACTGCTCTGGTGCCGGAACAGTCACTGTAGATGCAGTTTTAAGTGACTGCAGCTCTTACACAGACAGATCTTACATGGTTTGCTCTTCATGAGAGCTTTTCCTCCTGCAATCCTCTCAATTCCTTCATACACAATTGTGATTCTTAAGCTGTGATGCTAAATACAGAACATTACTCCAGGCAATGTTGAAATTTATTTAATATTTCTGCCCTGATTCAGGAAGGTATTTTTCACTTAATTTCAGTGCTTGAGAAAGCTGCCTAGAGCCTGTCTGTTTAAAACAACTCACAGAATGCACAAAACTGCATTTCCTACAAAACCCAGTGAGGTTTCCTGCAGAACTTGCCCAGGATCACAAAGATAACATGCTCAAAGAGAATTCAAACCCATGTTTAGGCATTAATCTTCCAGAGCTCCATCTACTTGATCACGTTTCCCAAAGCTTTTACGTATGAGGCCCAGAATCCTCCTGATGAAGCAGTCCACTTCAAAATGCAATCATCTTATAGAACATGATATATAGCTCTTCACTAGAAGTATTGTGTTCTTACTACAGAGCTTCCCATCTGCTTTTTGCTACTTCAGATGTGTTTGGTGTGAAAGGATGTCCTGAAGTCTGTCTTTCCAAGCCAGGAGAACTGTACTTGCCTAATCATATTGTCAAGTATAGCAAGTTCCCTGCTGTGGGTTGAGGGTTCTGTTTATAAATAAAATATATTTATTTTCCAGCCCCAGTTAAGTATATAATAGAACAGTTTGGGTTGGAAGGGACCTTAATGATAGTCTAGTTCCAACCCCCTGCCATGAGCAGGGACACCTTCCACTAGGACATAAATGCTGCTGTTACACTTGTGCCCTGTGGCCATGACTGGTTGTCTAGGGAGAGACAGAGAGAGAAAAGTGCATGTAATGATTTGTTTTTCACTGATGACAGCAATAGATTCACCTTGATCTGCTTAACATTTCCTGCTAATAAGTCACTGTATTTAAGTTTATTCCAGGAGTTTCTATAGATGCAAGCTGCTCAGATTTGATTAGTAAGTTCTTTCACCTGTGATCCTGCGAACGGATCAGTCTGTATTTGAATGATTTTCAGTCTCCTCTAGATTAAATTATATTAAAATGATTACTCTGTGGTAAGGGCATTTAAGCAAATGCTCAAAGACTTGCCTGCATTTGGAACAATATTGCAAAACAGAAAGTTCATGGATTTTTGTTTTATTTATTTTTTTTCTGGGGCTGACTGGGTAACTTTACCTTTCTAGAGCAGCAGGACCTGCTCTGATTGCCTTCACCTGCCCGGGGCTGGGAGGGGATCTTATAAAAGTGCCAGCAGCTGCCGGGACTCACACAGGGGCTTGTGGGGCTGCGTGGAAGTCCCCTCACTGCCTTCACCGCCTTCACCCTGCGTGTTCGGGCTGAAGAAAAGCCTTTATCCACAATTTCAGCCCACAGAAAGACAATAAAGGTGGGTTGGTACCTGAGCAGCGCTGCTGTGGGTGGGTGAAGATGGTTTAAATTCGAACCCTGACAGGACAGGGTGGGTCCTAATGGCTGCCGGGGCTGTTGCTGCAGGGCCTGTCCTGCCCGCTGAGGGGAGAGGGGTTTGGGCTGGTGGTTGTGAGGGATGGTTCTGGAAGAGCAAAGGGCTGCTCCGGGCGTGGTGGGCGAGGGCTGCTCTGGGGGTGGTGGGCGAGCAGGCAGCCTCTGTCCTGAGGAGGGGGTGACAGGCAGGAAGGTGTGTGCAGGGAGCGGGCCTGTGCGTGCGCCATTTTGTGACAGCGTTATCTGTGAGAGAAAGGAAAACTTCTGTAAATTACTGACCAGAAAAAACTGTTGCAAAGAGGGAGGAGAAGCTTTTTGGAGCTGAAAGTATTAGGCTGAATGTGGGGATTGGGTTGGGAAAGGTTTTGAGTGGTAATTTTCTCCATACAGTGGAGGAAATTGGTGCTTTGGAAATGAGGGACAAAATGGCTGCTGGGAGGAAGGCTGAAGGCTTCTTTGCTGCCTGATTCCGTCCCTCCCTTTACTTGGGTAGCCTTGTACCAACCAAAAAGTACTTTGTCTTGTAAAGAGAAGCAGAGTCAGCCTGCTTCATCATGGGCTTGTCTGAAAGCAGTAAATATCAGCCCCGTGAAAGGGAATGAAAGTGGCTGTTTTTCGTGCAGGCCCTCTGCAGCAAACAGTAGCAGCTCTTCTCTGTCCTGTTGCTATTTATTGCCTCCCTTGGACTTCTCTTGTCCTTCTGTTAAATATTTCTCTTTGTGTAACTGTGAAAATCCTGGTCAGCATTACTAGTGTCTTACTACTCTTACCATAAACTTACATGCTTTTTATGTTAAAGACTTTATAGTTGTGTGATTATGAGGAAGTTTATTTTCATTTTAAAATATATCCTTAGTCCTGGTGGCTGCTAAGGAAAGTTCAAATACTTAGTAGAAGTTGTTTACTGGAACAGAAGGCAAAGCAATATCTAACTAAATATTATCTAAATATATCTAAATACTAACACTTCGTGTTAGTAATGGGGTAGAAACTAGCGTGAAGCTCATGGGGAAAGTTCAGGTTACAATGCTGATGTGTAAATGAGATGGATGGGAGGTATTATCAGCACAATTTTTGAGTAAGTCATTCTGTGTCTTGCTATTATATAAAGTGTCAGTGTAACACTGGATGGGAGGAATCATCCCCTTACTAAAAACTAGTAAAATTCTTTGAAGAGGAAGAAAAAAATTGTTCTGATCTTTCATAAGGAGATATCAGGGCTAATTAGGAAAGAAAGGGATTGGACAAATTAAAGATGGTTGTACAAACCGAGTAATTAATGTTGCTTAAGATATGGTAATATTCCAGTTTATGCTGGTTTTATGTGATGATAACAGTAAAAACCCTAGAAAAAGTAGCAATTCACAAATATGAAATTTTTTTCTTCAGCTCATCTTTGCAATGTGGAGAGGAGAGATGGTTTTGTGCCAGAGAAGGATGTAGGATGATGCTGCTTGATAAGGTAAGACTCTTCATGCAGAAGAAAACAGATGAGTTTATGCCTTCCAGAGTCTAGAAATTAAATGGCATTTCATATTGCTATTTGAAAATAGATGTGGTCTGCAATATCCAAGGAGAAATACCTTATTTGACTTCAATTGAGAAAGCTCATTCTATTTTATGAAGGAATGAAGTATCAGGTTTTGTAGTTATGAGGTTTATTTGGTTACACTTAAAAGCATTTCTGCATGTTAATGCTATTTTGAGATTTTTGTGAACATTTCCTCAGCCAGAGAAGTGCTGTGTGATGTCTGAAGAATGGACTTGCTGTTAATTATAGTGAAGTGTATCTGAAGCAGTTCTAGAAAGGCTTTGCATTTTCATGGATGTTGGCAAGATCTGGCTTTCCGACTTTGTCTGGATTGATAAGAACAGTAAGTCTTCAGTGCTACTTCTCTTCTTGCTTCAGCTTAAGAGGTTTATTTTACCATAGCAAGGCTGGAAATTGTGGCTGAAATTGAGATGGTGCTGAGTGGACTATGTAATGACTGCAACTGATTCTGCTTGTCTTTTCCTTAGAGTTAGGAGGAATACAAAGTGCAAACCAGTGCATTTACTAATTTTACCCAACTGTGTGTTATAAAAGAAAAGAAAAAAAGTTAAATCTTCCCCAAAGATGGTATTTGTTATAGTTCTTTTTAATATTGGAAATTGACTTTCTTTTCAGTTGCACCTTTTTTTAATCAAATACTGCAGAGTTCTGCTAGAAAGAGCAGTACTGCAATGATCTGTATGAGTCTTAAAAGAACAACCTTACCTAAAGTTGAAGCTGCATTCTGTCTAGTAGTGTGTGGTAAGGAATCTTATCTGCTGAAAATTCTTTTCTGGAGTTTGCATCTTGTAGCCTGGCTTGAATGAATAGGTTGTGGACAGTGAAAGCCTAATTACTGGCTTAGAAAACATGTTGATAATGATGCAAAAATGGTAGTGATGTAGCATTGAAATGAAAATAATTAGCATATTTACCTTGCTACTTAAATCATTCATTCCTTAATCAGCTGTCCTGGAACCTACTTTTCCCATAGATGTATAAGTTTACCCAAGGATTTCAGGTTTTAGTGTTAGCAGCATTAATATTGGTGTTGATTAAGTTTGACAGGACTCTTGAACTAGAGACTGGATGTATGGCATAGAGAGATGGAAAAATACTGAAAAAAATGCAATACAAGGGAATGCTGTTAGCTATTTACATCCATTTGTAAACCTGTGTGCATAATAACTTCTTGTTTGCTTTGTATTTTCTTAGAAAAGAATGCAGTGCTGCAATTATTATTTAAAAGCCTGGTTATTTTTAAAAGGTGCTCGTTAGCTTAAGTTCAATTAAAAACACAGAACCAGAAGCCTGAAGTTAATCTTTGCCTCTCTTTCTGGCCTTTTGGAGTGAAGTAATCATGGTCAGGACTCGTTATGAAATGCCAAGGAATCCACATTTAGAAACAGAGTTTAATGAGCAGCTAATACTCATGTTTGTTTGAACAACTATGGGTAGACAAGCTGACATGAAACTCTAGTTGCACGGGTCTTAGTTTTGGTCTTGTTAGTGTTAATTTTGAAACATTGGTAGAGGAGGACAAGCCCTTTACTTGGCTACCTCTGTGGGAGTTTGAAAGCGTAGGTTTGATGTGTGTATTAATTTCTGTGTATTAACATAAGGATCTGTTGGAAGCACAAATATTTCTTACATAAAAAATTCAGCGTTCTCTGTTAAATATTTCAGGACAACTGTAAACTTTTATCAGTCACTTTAATTGACAGGCTCCTTTAGTTCTTTTTTTTTGTTGTTGTTTTGAATAATTAAATCTTTATATCTTCATTAAAATAACCCCAAACCCCTCAAAACCTCTGAATGTTCTTACAGTGTTCTGTCCCTTGGCAGTTGCTTGTCCTTAGAGTTTCTCTTTGCCTTAGGGCCTCAAGAAAAAAATTCACTGACTACTTTCCTGAAGTTTTTAGGTCTTGCAAGAACTTGTATCTCCCAGTGGTCTTTCTCCTACAGGTATTTCATACTTCAAACCAGTGAAACATGAGTGCTCTTACTTCAGCATTAGGCTTTAGTCTTTGCATAGTACCTAGTCGTCTGTGAGAAGAATAATTAGCAGTAACATTTGAAACCTCGTGGATCCTGCATGCTCTGCAGGGAGTTGGCAAAGAATCAAACCCATCTTCCTGGTGTAATGATTTGGGTTTTAGAAAATCTGAATAAAACTCTGGTCCTGCAAGCAGGTCTTTGAGTATTGTTCCTTGTGACTCCCATGGATTTCACTGAGATCCCCTCAAAGAACAAATGCCTGGATGTATGGCCTTGTTGGTTGAGATGCAGACAAGTGTCATTTTGGCCCAGTTTTGCAGTTACCTTACATTTTGTATGAGATACATTCTCTTTTGGTTTTGTCTTATGTTTTCTGGTACAGCTGTTGGATTTTTGGTGTGTTTCTGGTGCTTTTGGAATAACTAACCACGTATTAAGTTCCTAAAGATACTCGGGACATACTGACCAACATAGTAAGCTCAGCTCAGGATCTTCCTTCTACTTCCAGATGCTTAAGAAGATCTGCTTAAGAATGATATATTGCTGTTGTACTTCTTGTTGAAGGCTTCTGCTCCTTGTCAGGGTGCTTTGTGTTGGTGAAGTGGTGAGATTAGGTTGAAGCAAACAACCTGCAATGCTTTCTCACTATGATTCTCCTTGAAGGAGAAGTTTTAAAAGAAGGCAATGCTTTGAGATAGGAAATAATTCTTGATTATCCTGTTAGAAGTGGAGCTCTGTAAATAGTTAGCAGATATAGAATATTACAAACCAGTGCTTATTTTACAAAGTCTCATGAAATTTAAAGAACACGTAACAGGAACGTGGGCTGTAATGAGTAAAAATGCAGCAGCAGTGGGGGCTGTGGGAGCAGTGATGGGATGTATCTCGGAGAAGAATCTAGGATTTTGGCAATGGCAGCAATAGTTCTGGAGAAAGACTACAGCCTCTTGCACACTGGCACCCCAGACTGAGAGTGGGGGAGGAGCAGCCAGGTCTGGACCTATTGTTAACAGGAAGTGAAGCTGAAGGCCTGATGCAGAATTCAGGTTTGCTGTGGCTTTGGCTGCTGTTTGAGCTACACTGCCATACCCTTGACACCAGTTACATTGCTCTGGCTCGTCTAACCATGTACATTTGCTTTCCTTCATCTACTTAATGACTTTTCTTGATTTCTTAGAGAAAAGGTATTTAAAAGTAATAAATAAAAATAATTTTAAAAAATGCAACTTGTGGACCCTTTAATAAAATTAAAGATTTAATAGTATTTGTAGTAATTTAACTGCTCTGGGTCTATCTCAGACTGAAGCACAGTAAGCCTTGGGCTGGCCAAGAAGTACAATTTTGTATGATCGATTTTGTGGGTGACACCTGATTCCAAACACATCTGAAGAAAGCCCAAGGTTCCTGAGTTAGATTTCAGTGTTTATTTTCCAATCCATGCTTGCTTTGTGCAATATAGGGGGGGAAAAAGTTCTTTTGCTGTCATGTAGAGTAACCTTGGTTTTGGTGTTAATGGATAATAGCAGCGTAGAGTTTAGTTCAGTGACTCAATAAATAAAGCAGATAACTCTAGTCTCCATTCTGGGCCTGGTAACTAGGAGAGATTCTGGCTGCAAAAACATCCACTTGCACCTTACTCTCCACAGATGATGACGCTAAATGAGCTTTTCAAAAGTAATTAGAGACCTTTGCATTTTTATATGCATGCAAGGACTTGGAACGGTTTGACTCCATTTGTCCCTGTCTGTTTATACCACAGTGAACTGTTAAACATTTTGTCATGTGTTTTATAAACACAGATAATCTGTGTCTGTCGTATTTAGTATTCTCTCTGTGAAGTGACATCAAATGTTCAATTGTGAAGAATTTCCTCGTTTCTTTTTTTGTTGTTGTTGCTGTTGCTTGGGGAGACAGAAATTCTTGAGGATGTTTTCTGTATGAGAGAGTCCACCTTGATGAGATCCTGCCCTTTCTGCCTGCTGCTGGTTTTTTCCAAACGTAAAACAAAATGACAAAAAGAAAACCTTATTTATTATCAGTAAACAGGATCCTGGGAAATAACAGGGAATGAAAGCAAGCTATTAAAATAACCCACAAATGCAAATATAATTCAATGCATGTCAACTATGTAGCAAATACTGTGTTATTGAGTCTAATTCAGATGCCAGCTAAGATCAGAAATACCCAAAGCAGTGGATAGACACTGCATAATGACATACTTCTGGGACAACAATCATTAAATGACTTCAGTTATTCTTGTTTCATTATGCAAACACTATTATCCAGCTTATTTTTTCAGATGTATTGTGTAACTGGGACCCCTTGACATACAGTTGTTTCCTGTAGATTCAGGAAGGAGTTTCACTTACGCAGAGTTTCTTTAAGACTTGGATTCCCTGCTTCCCTTTCCTTCCTGCTCCCCCTTCCTTCCTGCTCCAGTTCTTGTATTGACTTTATTCTTGTGGTATCCAAGTGGCTGAAAGCTTCGAGTAAAATCTTCACCCTGTTCAAGTCGATGAGAGTTTTGTCATTGGCTGAAGAAAATATAGGATTTAAGGTATAATGATTATTAGAGCATCAGACTCGATTCCCATTGAGAAAAACGCTTCTTATCCCTGCTGGTTCCAGTGTCAGTAACCTTCCTCCTTGTCCTTAAAATCCCATCATCCACAAAAATAAGTGCATAAATACATTAGTTGAGGGAAGTTGGGAAATAAACGCATCCTCTAGTGGATCTCAAAGTGTTTGTCTTTCCTTATCAGCCCCATAATGATAGTGCAGCGATGGCAGCTTAATGATAGCAGCCCCGATGACGCCATTCAGTGCCAAAGAGGTGAAGCTTGCACATTTTATTTTGGAAAATAATTATGCAGCTAATTACAGCACTTGACTTTCGTCCTTCCCTTCCTTGTGTTCTTGGGGAGGCTGGTTTGCTCAGCTTGCAAAAGACTGCATCAGTTATTCTAAAGGTCAAAAGACTCTTGTATTATGATTTGTAATTACTAGTAATAGTGAATAAAATAAATACAGCATCATTTTGGATCATTTAACTCATTGCTTAACTTCTGTGTTGCTTATTCTATTTTGTTGTGTGACTGTAAGAATGTGTTTATCCAACTGGTTGAAAGAGGAGGAATAAACTGGAAGTCGAGATCTGAACTCTTCTGAGAAATTTGGAATCTGAATTCCAAATGCAGCGATCAGACCTGAAGATGCAGAACAATATTTTAGGAGCATTTTGAAAAAAGTATGCAACTGTCTTAAAGAACACAGGTGAATATCAGGGCAAAACAACTGCAATGCCATTTCAAAAGTACTGTAGCTGAAAAATCTTAGTAGATTTTGACCCTTTATGGCTTTGAGATCTCAACTGGCTTGCTGAGAATTAAGAGTATGCTTGTATTGATGTAAGCAAGCCCTAATAACAGGATTGGTACAGCTTTTTTCTTCTTTTTTCTGCCCCTCCTCCCAAAACCCTGCGTGGCAGCTGTGGAGATGGATGTCCCCCTCCTCCTTCACTTACACCGTTGTTCTTGTAGAACTCTAGAGGCCAAATATAATTTCCATCCTTTATCCTCTGGTTCAATCCCAGGTTGTATAATTGCTCCAGCTTCAGAATGCAGCATGTTCCCTCGCACTTCAGGTCAGCTCCGAGTCTTGAGTCAGTCTGATTCATTTCAATTTGCATAATCTCCTCAGCTCTCTATATTTCATTTAGACACCAAAGATTTAGTTTCGTTACAGACTTATGTCATTTATCATTTACTTGTCTTCTTTCAGAGTTTGATTTAATCCCTTTGGTTTACTTTAAAAGACTGATTTCTTATCCGCACGATGCTTTATTCCATTGTGATTGTCAAGCCTTTGTATTTTCTATCTGAATCTTCCTTATTGTGATATTTATTTTATACCTAGAGATAAACCGCCTTCATCTATGATCTTAAAGCAAGTCATAAATTTAACAAGCAGTGTCAAGACCAAAAACCTGTACAGGGACATTTCTGTACTGGGGATGTTTTTGCCACTGCTTTTTCTGATAATTGCCGTGCTAACGTTTCGTTGTAGGCAGTTGGTATGAACTCGTTGTTTGGAATCCAGGATTTATGTCTGAGCCTGTCACTTGAGTAACTACATGACCAGAGGCACGTCAGTTCACTTCTGTCTCTTACACTTTATCTAATTTATTTTTAAGATACTTGCTTTTTAAGTGCAGCTCACTGCAGTTGAATGTGTAGTTTACAGCATGACAGCAAAGTTACACCCAACTCTCTGATAACGCCAAAATACTTGAACAAGTGGTGACTTGTAGCATTTACACAAGGCACTTTTCTTTGGGTAAATTTTATGGATTTGTTTTTGTAGATATGACAAACTATCTTACTAATAATTTTCTTTTTAATGCAAAAAAGTTTATATGGTACTGGTTTGTATAAGTTTTATTCTAATAATATGAACCTTCAAATTAACTACTTTACCTTACCTGGGCAAGGTTTTGTTTATTGTATATTTGTTTATTTGTTTGTATATTTTTTGACTTAAAAAAAAATATTCCAGGGCAAGAAGAGCAGCATTAGAGAAGCAAAGGTCCCAATTCATTCCTCCATAACTAATGGGGATTTTTCTGTGCAATTTCTGATCTCAAGTAAAAATTTAACTACTGTACTGTATCTTGCATCTACAGCTTTAAGAACATGACTGATCAGATGAGATCATAAATAAAGGTCCATCTTCATCAACAGTCTCACTTCTGACAGTGTCTAATACTTGATACTAAGGAAAAATAATATGAAACTAGGGCAAATACAGAATAATGAGTGATTCTTTTCCTGAAACTTCTCCCCAGCTGCTTTGAAATAACAGTTCAGAAACTTGAGGAGGTGAAGGTGGCATCTAGACAATTGTGGTTTTATTATCTCATAGTTGATGCTGTGAGTGAATCTGTCCTTTAGGAATTTGTCCAATCTCTTTTTAAATCCCATTACTGTCTTTTATTTATCTTAAAATTGCTGTTTGGTAATTTCTCTGCATGGCTCAAATATTTCCAAGGCTGCATTAAAAATCGTGGAAATTATCTGCTTTATGCTCTTTGGAGGTTTGTGATTCAAATATTTTTTTTATTTTTTTTTTTTAATTTTTTTTTTTTTGCAGTTAGGAGGACTGAAAGTGTCCTCTTTTCTATCTTCTATTCAAGGAACTCTGGTGCTTGGGCTTTAATAATATATTAAGTCACATGGTGGTGGAATCACAAGGGATTCAGTAACACTAAAGAAGAAGGAAGAAGAAAAAGGAGTCATTTCATAGTGTTCCTATATAATTCTCATGTAGATCACAGCAGCAAAAATGCCTACCATATTCTTAAACCAGCGAGTAGAATGCTTCTCCTACTTGTGACAGCTTGATCTCACGCTGTCTCTTATGTATCCATGGTAAATATTTGTCTTGTAAAACAGTATTTTATTGGATTAAAAGAAGCTTGGCTGGCTTGGCATGGGGAATTGGAGGTGGCTTACTTCAGTCTTCAAGAAAGTAGCAGATTTCTGGAGTGAGGGAGGGAATAGTCCATTTTCCTTGCCTGTAAGAGATCAGACCAGAAGCGTGGGGTCTGACCTACCTCAAACAGGGCTCGGTGCAGAGGGCAGGAGCAGCTCCGTGTCTGTAAGACCAGCTGGATACTAGACTGGATGGAGCATGCTGTGATTGTACATACACATAATGCACATATGCTTTTTTATATGATTTTATATGGAAACCAGCCCACTGGAGGGGGGGAAGGCGTTGTCTGTTGAAGATCAGTAGTCAAACATACAAGTTTATAACATTTTGTTGCCTAATAATTCAGCATTTCCTAGTGTACATGAGGCCTGGATGCTTTCCATTTTGAACTGACGAAGCAACTTCTTTTTGCGGACTGGCTTAGACTGGTGAGCACTTATAGGTGTGAACACTTCAAAAGCAGACTCCTGCTTTGTCTTTGTTGTCATATACAAACGCCCTTTAAGAACCTGACACTGTAGTTACAATTTCTCTGGGATAACGGATACAGCACACTGAGAGTGCCAGATACTGGACTGCTTTATCTTCAACAGTGTTCTTCAGTTTTGCTGTCAACAAATGAGTTGTGTTCCTTGATGTGGATGGATTGAGCAATTTTAGAGGTGTAAAATGCTGTTGTCTCCAGAGCCTTTAGACACTGTTTTTTTCAGTCTACCTCATCTTACTGGGTTGGGATACAGGTGGAAAGCTGTTGGTAATGGTTCAGGCATTTCATAATATAATATGTATCTAGAGATCCTACTGGTATGAGCATCACCAAATGTAACTCGCTGGGGGAAGGTGTTCTTGTTGCAGCACTGAGGCTCTGGTATTGTGTTCTTGACTTCTCTGTGCGAGCTGTTCACTACACTGACAAGGTCCTTACACCCAGAGGCAGGACTCCTGTGCGAAGAAGGGGGATGCTGTTAGTATTGCTGTGTTTACTCTGGGGGCCTCTGTTACTGCCAGTGATGACAGCTGCTCTTAGTCCTGACCAAAGCAGCTAGCTAAATCTTCATGAAAATGAGATGAAATGGAAATTTCCAGCTTTGTGGAGGAAGAATGCAAAGCCTATTTACTTCCAAATACTATTTGTTTTATCAAAATCTAGTTCCTCTATTACCAGAGCAGTATGTGCTGGTCCTTTGCTGAGGATGAATTTCAGAATGAGTAACAGCAAAGCAAATGTGTGTGTCAGAACACTCCGAAATTCAAACCTTTTTCATTATTATTTCAGATAACCACATTGGGGAATTTTTTTTGAAGTCTGTTCTTTATCTAATTCCAGTAGGAGGAAGATGAATATTGGGTAGTGTTGAAAAGATCAATTCATTCTTCCCAGTGAACTTATGTTAAAGCGTCTTGCTTAAGAGAATAAATGAGGTGTCATAACCTGAACCCATCCAGAATGTGGCCAGAATGTTAATGATCCAGTGTTGTTGTTCACTTGTGTTGTAGGAACAGAAAGTACTTACTAGCTTTCAGCTTCCACTGGTTATACAATAAAAATGAAATCTAGTGCTCTGAAGTCTTGCTCCTGATGCTAACCTTCTGAACTGGCCTACTGCTCTACCTGCCACCGGGTCCTAGATGTGGATAAAGGGGATAAACTCATCCATCTCATGTTTCTCACTGCGAGGTGTCTCAGCAGACCACTGCCCAGGAAAGGGTATGTGCCTTGGAAATAATTTCTAACACACAACTAACTGCCTTGATCATTTGGTCTGACAAAAGGTAAAACTGTTCCGTGTGCTTCTGCACATCATTTAGAAACATTTATTTGTTACAATTAAAGATATTAAAGAGTTTAAATGGCAGTAGTTGTAGGTTGTTCCTGAAAATCCTGCAAATAAAATAAACAAAGTTTTCAGCATTGCTCAAGTGCACCATATAAAATGGGTTAAAACTGCTATTAACAACTTCATCTGAGCTCTTTCACACGGCAAATTTTGTCCAGCTCAGACTTATTTTTTTTAATTTAATTTACAATCATCTGGTGCAAGTCTACACTAGCATTCTATCTAGACTGTATTTAATATGCACCAGAATTATTGTATTTGCTATATATCAATTTTAAATCTGTTTCAACACAATCTTGAATGCCTTTCTGGTAGTATATCACTTCATCAGTCTAGCTTAACTAGAGCTGCTTTTTCATTTTTTTTATTGCCCCCATAAAATCTAGGAATGGAACACTTCGATTTTTCTAGCAGTAATTTTTATTACTTTTAGCCTTTTTTTTTAAGTACTTGTCTGTGAGATACAGTACTTAGTATGGAGTATATTTTTCAGCTATGCATTATATTTTTATTTCAATTTATTTTAGCCAGAATGTATAGCATACATCTAAATAATACCTACGGTAGTTCAAATGACTGTATTATGAATGTAATTAGAATGGATATAAATTGGGTTCATCCACCAGGATTGGTGTATTTCAGTTGCCTGCCTCTCGTCATACTCACTTGCAAGGAAGGCTTGAAAGGATAACTCATGTTGTAGTTTTAATGTTGCACATAAAATCATATTGCAACACGGGAGGGGAAAATGAATTTATTGCAATTTTAATGTTTTTATTTTATTTTTTTAAGTTTTTCTAGATTTTTCCCTGGAGTGTATTATTACACTACTTTTTTTGTTGATTTTTTTTCCCCCCTAAGAACATAGAAATTGCCATATGAGATCAGACTAGTGATTTGTCTAGCCTGATAGTCTGTCTTAACAGGAATGTGTGCACAGCACATTAAAGAGGAACGTAAAGGCCTACAATAGGCCTCTATAGAAACAGTTGTAGAATAATCTCCCTGATGGAAAAGTCTGTTCTATTCACCATTAATTCAACCTTACCTTGAGCTCCAAAGTATTTGAGTTCACATCCTTTTGTCTAAAAACTGTGGTTTTGTTTGTTGCTCCCTTCTGCACAGTGTCTGATCATAGTAGCTGCAAGGAATAGGACATGGAGCATAGTCTTGTCTTTGGTTCCATCATTGTTCTAGATGTCTTGTTGGCAAATTATTTCATCCTTCTTAGCCTTGGTTGTTTCTTTTATAAAAATAGGTAAATTATACAGATTGCCTTTCTCTAATAAGGTTTTGGGACCTCTACAGGAAAAATGCCATGGAAGTTCTAACAGTGAAAATAGATTTAAGACACGGTTGCATTCTTAGCACAATTCGGGTACTATATATGCATTTGAGTATTTGTGTGTTTCCATTAAGTTCTTTGTAGTCTGATGATGTCATGATACGTGCCACAGCCAACTGGTGTACACTCTGAGGAAAATATTTCATTAGTGGAAGTTCCTATTTCCTGAAAGTTTAGGATGGAGGAGTAGAAAGGAAAGAAAAGAATAGATTTTCCTCTTCAGGTGGTTGATATAATGTATGTAGCAGTTGGTGTTCATTTTAGAACACGCTTTTGTGCTGTTTCCATTAACTACGCTGAGCAAGAACCTGTGTAACATGAGCTTAATGTTTCTGTAAGAAAAGAAAACTGTGACCAGGTATGTCTAAACAGCGTTCCTCAACTATGTGGTAAGTGTCCCCTCATTATTCCTGTTCTGCTTAATGGTTATGAATAATACATTTTAAATAATACCTATAATAATAGAACGTGAGGGGAGAACAGGAACACTTTTCTAATTAAGGCTTTTGAGTGACATTGGAAAAAGGTTCTGGGTTAAATCATCTTTCCTTGCTCTGGGTTGAATTAGCATAGATTTAATGCCAGTGATAATTTTATGCAATTGTGGAATCGGTAGTTTAATGCATCTGGCAGTGAGACAGGGATTTTCTTTCTCTGACAGCACTGAATAAACCCCTGTAATCCTTTTCCTTTAGCTCTCACACCCACCCAGACTTCAGTTTAATGAGAGGCCAAAGAAATCAGGAGTCTACTGAGCATCTGTGACTTAAGCACAGGCAGAATGAGATGCTATCGGAGCTTATTTTGTGGTTCACAATCATTAAAAAAGACTAATATCTGGATTGGAGGGCTGAGTTTACATTTTCACCTCCTGTGTATTGCAGAAGGCTCCCATCATAGTAAAATGTATGTATTGGTGTAGTATTCTAACAGCAAAATTGAAAGTAAACCAAGGCAGTCTGGACCAGTTGTGATTTTGGCATTTTACTTTCAGTGTATTTGCTACGTTATAGCTGGACCACAGCCTATGAACTCCAACACAGATGCTGTTTAATTTTAAGGAGAATGGGATAGGATGTGTTGAAACAGTCTTTGAAGGGAAGACCCTTTACAGTGTAAGTCCAAAGGTTTTAGCAATTGTATAAAACCTAAGAACTGTGCGGTTTCATTTTTGAGTTTAGTTTTACTGGCAGGATACTTGTCAGCTCTTTATATGCCCCTAAAGCTCGATGTACCTCTGTGAGCGTCGTAGATTCTGTATGTATCACGATGTCAGTTGGTGTGAAAGCCCAGATAAGGTGTTACTGCTGGTTCAGGTCATGGTCCAATTTAATAACAATAAAGGAGAATCCACTATTTCGGGTCAAGTCTAAATTTGGCTTTGAACCTAATGAGTGTTGGACTAGATTGTAAATAAGGGGGTGACACAAAGGGACTTGCAGTCCTGTAGAGTTCAGAACCCTCCTTGTGTGCCACAGACTTTGTTTTAAACCAGGGTGTGCTCAGTTCTGCCACTGTTCCCAGCCCAAATGAATTCAGGGTTGTCTTCACTTTGCAAAGGCGAGCATGGACATCTGGTCACCTGTCCACTTGGTTTTTCCTGAAATTATGAGAAATTGGGGAGGTAGGACCAGATTTTTTGTGTTTAGAAAAGTGACTGTTTCTTCAGGAGCCCAGTGTTTTGACTCTTGTAAAAAGGCAACTGTGTGTTCCCATCAGGACTCCTCAAGCCAGGCAGTGATATATACTTGACTTTGATTTTAGACCCCTGTGAGGAAGATTTGCTCTGAAGGTCCAGTCTCAGCTGAGTTATTCATCTCATGGAAAAATTGCCCATAAGTGCTGTTTTTACAGGATTGTCCAATATTTTCCCTGAATTATTGTCATTGCTAATTGTGTCAGTTTCTTTTCTGACCTTAAATTCTTATCCTCAGAAGAGTCTTGTGACATCATGTTTCACAGCTCGCTTCTGGTTTATGAAAATGTATTACTTCTTATCTGGAAAGTTTGATAGAGATTTTGTTTCATCCTTGTTGTTTTAGAGCCTTCACAGCTATTGTTTTCCTTTCCAAATTCAGCATTTGAGTAACACCAGAGCACTGTGTGTGTTACAAGTGTTAGGACAGCCTTATACCTGAGGAGTAGTACATGGGCTTGTTTAGTCTGGGTAAGAACTGTGCATCTGGTTCTACAGAAAACTTTAAACCTTTAATGTTGGTGATTTTATGTTGAGATTTTCAATATTATACTTATTTTGACCATATGGACAATTTTAATGCTACTGTCTTGATCTCTTAACAGTTAGTTAATTTATGTGATTTTATTGTATTCCTTATAAGTCAAAACCTAATGATAACGCTGACCAAAACCAGAAAAAGGTATGGCAGAAATTAATTAGGTTTATTGAAGTTAATTCTAAAACTGGCTTTTGTTATTAAACGGTGAATTGGAATCAGGGTGATTGTGGGGAGGGAGCTTTGGGCAGGGATAGCTCTGAAGGTTTGTATGCAAATAGGATGAATAGTTGATTTTCTGTTTGTTCTATAGGAAATGTGCTGTGGTGCGTGTCAAGAGTAAGCAGCTGCTGCTGAAAGTTCATGTAACCAAAATATAATGAGCAGCAGGCGTTGAGACTTGTAAAGCACAGTAAGCACGTAACTAAGTCCATGAGATCAGAGTACCAAAATCCCAATCTTTACCCAGCGAAGGCTCAGCGTGTTGGTGGTGCTGTGAAGTGATGGTTAAACCTCAGCAGATTGATTCTAGTTCTTTTAATCTGAGGAAAAAGTAAGTAAAAAGTAAGGGGAGCTCTTGAAAACTCCGAGGAAAGTTGTGAATGTATTCCCTTGTGAAGAGGGGTAGATAGAGACTTCAGATGTGCACAATAAAGTTTAATCCCCCCAAGTTTAAATAAAATACTGTATTTTAATAAAGCATTCAAGAATAAAGGCTGTTTGGGAAGTGCATTGAGCTACCAGCTCAGAAGCAGCACAGAAGACACGCTTTGATTAATACATCAGACCTCGGATGTTTCTCATTGCTTGTTTAGCCTTATTCTTGCATAACAAAAGAGCCTGTTCACACAAGGGTTTGTTTATTTATAAGGATTATGCTTGTTCAGTGACAGTTTAAAGGGAATTAAATAGGCCTCCAACATTGATAGGCTATTATTAAAGAGAGTATCAAATGCTGACCTTGGATCCCATAAAAGGCCACTATTTCCCTCCCCTCCTATCCACTAGTCTGGAGAAGGGATGCAAGTTTAAATAGACCAGAGTTGATAATCATTATGCAATTAGATGGATGATTGAAATAAAATTTCCACTGAAAATGAGTATAGATGTTTTAAAGGGTGATTGTAGACCACTGTGATCCACAGGAGATTTGCCACTGATGCTCATAGCATAGCAGCAGGATGAAAGTTCTTGTACACAGGGTGTTTACACGAATCTTTTCTGGACTTTATTATATTCAGCACTTAAAAACGTTGACAGAAGCTCTTCCATTCACCTGAAGAGAAGTGGAATGAGAGACAACTTTAGCAGGAAGGGTTTTTAAAATAGTCCTGGTAGGAAAAAAAAACAACCCAACAAACTTTCATGTGAAAAGAATTAAAAAAGTCTCCTAAGGGATATGATTGAGGTCACAGCATAACATAAAATACCACACTGAACGGGGCAAACTTGTGGAAGAACATTGTACCCAGGGGTTGCTGAGGGGAATGAAGACAGCTACTGTCAGCTGAGCATCTGTGAGGCTTTGGCCTTGACAGGAGCAGCACAGGTCATAGAAAAGCAGCTAAAATGGAAAACTACTTGTTTAATAGAAGAAAAGAGTTAAAAATGGCTGGCTACTCTCTATTCTGATCAGTAGTTTGGATTTATTTTTTGATGGAACAGTTTTACAGCACAAAAATTTTTTGTACTGAAGTACCTCAGAATATGGTAATGTTTTTTTCAGTGCAAAAGTTATGGAAATTCAAAGCCTTATGTTGCAAATATAATACGATATACTGTACCATATTTTAATATTATAGGATTTATCATTTTACAGAAACTTAAATGTTTCCTCAGGATTTTTTTATATGAGTTGAAATAATTCAAATTTTGTCTAGCATCTTTTTCAAGTTTCAATATTATGTCCTGATTAGGATGAAAATACATTCTGACATGACTGTAAATGAACATCATATTTGACCGTTACTTCCAACTATCTTCCTGTAGTACCTTCTTACTGCAGTACAGCTGTGTGAAAAGGTCACATTGGAAACGTCTTCCATGATGAAACAATATGTGAAGGAGAACTCCTCAGGGGAGCAGATGGCATTAATGGGAAATGGAAAATGCTGCATTAATATGCTGGAGTTTGGGGGGTGGGGGTGTGTTTTCTGGGTTGGTTTGCTTTTTGGTTTTTGTTTGGGTTTTTTTAGATATAAAGGACAGCAAAGTACCATTTAAAGCAAGTTGTTCTATACGTATGTGTTAGACTACAAAAAAAGGCAGGGGAGGAGAGGAAATGTTAGCTGTTAATAGGAAATTTTCACCACTTTAATTAAAAATGAGTAAGATATTTCAAAATCAGTGAGTACATTTGGAAATCTCAACTTTTGGTCTGTGTTCCTCTTGGCTATGAAGTATTATCACAGTTTCACTGTATTTTCTGTTCAGACAGGCCTTGCTTGCACACGTTGCATATTTGAGGAACATCTTTATAGAATGCCATGGTGTATTTTCAGATCTCAGTTATGTTTCCATGTACTGGAGGGCTTCCTCCCCAGTCACCCAGATTAAAACTTGTATTTTTTAAGACAAAGTATTTACCTTAGCAACATATATATATATATTTTAAATTAAAGAGTAATGGGGTTCTAATAGTAGAAGATAACACAAATATGTCTAGAAAAATTTTTATAAGGAGCATTGTGGTGCATTATTATTGTCATCATCTACTTCTATGACTGCTTATTTGTGCTGCTTTAGATGCCTTGAAGTTCCAGCTGGGAAAGAAAAGTTTGTTGTGCTTGGCACTGTACTCACATGGAATATAATGTAAGGACAGTCTATCCTTGAGAATGATGTGTGTTTTTCACATGCAAGCAGTAAAATGGTCAGAGTCTTACTGAGAGGCCTTGAGATGGCCCAAATCCGGTAGTGACTCATTCTCCACTCGCCTGTTCTGGGTTTTACAGGGATGTAACTCTATTGATATGATGAATTTATTTCTAAAAATGGAATGACAGAATTGGATCAGCTCTTTTCCCTACTTGCTCTTGTTTACTCATTACTTAAACAACAACCAATCTAATTCTCATCATGGTGGGTTTTTTTGGTTTTTTTTTTTTTTTGAATTAGGAAGATAAACTCAGTAAAGGCTGAGCGTCAGCCCTGCGCTTTGACGCACATGTGTGGTTCTCTCGTCCCTGGGAGGAGTTCTGTTGGAAGACATGTGCATTGCTTGAAAATTTAGATGCATTATTATCCCAATATTCCAGAAACTAAACAAAATGGTATTTGCCGACTGTAATATTTTCATCATGTAGTCCACAAGAAAAAGGATTTTTTAATTTATTTTTTCCACCCAATTTGCAGCTCCAGATGCTGCCTGACCTTGGCAAATCTTTTATTGTTTCTCCATTTTATCAGCATTTCTGGATAGAGAGGAAAACACTGTGTCGTGCAGCAATCTAAAAATACAGCAACATTCTGAAAGCCTTTTAAAACTGATAATTTCCCTTTTTTTACTAATTATGATGGTATATTTTAGTATTTTTATGTGGGCTTGACTATAATATTTGTAAGCACTGTGCTGACTGTTCTGTACTTAAATATTCAAACATTAATAATATCTGTGTGACTAAGACTTAGGGCACCTCAGTGCTATTCCTGCTTCAACTGTTGTCCTGCCATGTGACAGCACTGAAAGCAACAGTCCTGTAGATAAAATGGTGTTAATGTTGTTTACTTTCTTCACGAGGCACTAAGATCTCTAGATAAAAATCTCAGTGCTCAGACATGTTACAATAATCGTGACACTGAGCAAGAGTAAAGGGAAAGGTATTTGTGGAGGTGGGTAGATTGTGGTTAGAACCCAGGGCAGACCCACAAGCACAAAGCTGCCTCGTGCTTTGGATCACGGGGAACCTTGATAGATGTGAGAGATTGTGCCAGATGTGAACCAAATGACAAGTTTGTTATATAGACTTTTTTCTTTTTTCTTTTTTTTTTTTTTTTCTTTTCTTTAAATTGCTCCACTCGTTTCCACTGTAGCATTACTACAAACTGCCAGCTGGGATTAGTGAGCTTTGGAATAGTGATATTGATATTAAATCCTGCATTTTAAGAGCAATTAAGATGTTAAAAAAAGTAATAATGGACTCTCTTCCCACTGGTATACCTTGAAGTTTGTCTCCTGTCTGTCAATCTTAGGCATATTGTCTATCAAATAGTTGTAAGGCCTTAATTAGGCAGCTAAGACTATTTTATCTGGAAAGGACTTTTCTTGGCATATATGAAAAGAAAAACCTCTAATATTCTCAGCCCTTCAAAGATGATGAATTCCTGAGGAAAGGAGGAAAAAACCTACCCGTGTGTGTGTGTATATGTATATACGTGCTGCTCTAGAGACCTTTACGTGGAAAGATTCTATGAAGTAACATCCACTTCATATAGTACAACACAAGCTAATTATTTTTAAGTTGACAAGACTGACCTTTCTCACATTAAAAATGTCACTTTCTCAAGACCTAAAATAAGCCACAAATGAAAACTGCATTCAAATTTATTCTGGAGCAGAAAAATTCATCCTTTTAATCCTTCTATTTTATTTCCTTGCATCTGGTAAAGCACAGTCAGGGAAAACTAAAACCATTTCAGGGGACTGTAATTTGTATAGTTACCACCCAGGTGTAAAGCTGTTAAATTCCTTTCTTCCCCTGCTCCAATATAATACTTGAGGATCATTTTGTTTGTTTTCCTCACCCAGACTAGAAAGCTGTCGTGCACAGAGGGAGATGTGCAAGTCCAACACAAGGAATGTATTCCAGTTGTCAGGGTTTCAGCACAGGGCTGGGAAACCAGGGTGTAATTTTTAGCACTGTCAGATAATTCCAGGATGATCCTAGACAAGCCTTTCTCTACAGGTTTGTTGATTAATAATATTGCAGTATACTACAATTTAATATATAAGATACAAAATGCCCAGTGTTTTCTGGTTGAGCAAAGCAGAACAGAACAAATAATGGCTTAATAATTTTTTTTTAAAAAAGGCAAATAAATAATGGCAAATAAGTAGTTATTTGCTAGGTAGGGAAAAGTTTTTATTTTCTTAGAGGACAGAAGAAGGGGGATGCTAGCCAAAAATACATGGTAGTTTCACTACAGTTTGACAGCATGAAACAAACCAATCTGTTTTTTTTCTATTTTTGAAGGAGTTTTTTAAATAATTGTTTTTAAATTTTCCCTGGAACACATGCTTCATAATAAAAGGTTTGGGGTTGTTTGTTTTTTGTTTTTTTTTTTTTTTTTTTCATTTTGAAATTTGTAAATTAACCATTTTAGCAATTTAAAATGCTTATTTTTATTTTTTTTCACTGACAACACTCACACAAATTTCTCATTTGACAAGTATGAGAGATTTCAATCTTTGTGAAACAGAGTTTTTGGCTTATTTAAAAAAAAAATGTACCTCTGATTGATAATTCTCAAATCTGATAAGAGAGCTAAGGGTGTTTCATGAACTAAATGCTAGTTCATTCTTCTGTTAAAAACCTGGATCCTGGAAGGTCTTGAGCAGTGCTAAGCCCCCAAATATGCTGCTTTTGTCCTTTACCCAGGTGTGTGGATGGTACATTGCTTAAAGGACCGTCCATGTAACTATTCAGTGGAGAAAATTCTAGTAGAGTATGACCTGGCTGGCAAGAAAAATTGGATTGATACCACTCCAGTTCCACGGGAGTTTGCAGTGACACTGCTAAACTCTGCTACGCTGAGCATTTTGGAATTGCTTAAGTGGTTGACATTCAGCATTCCCTGACAGATAAAGAAAATCGTTCAGGGAACCAAACAGTGAGGTTATCACCCAAATGATGGGGCTTAGATTTCGTTAAATAGATGAAAAATATGTTTTCAGTAGTTTCTGATGTAAACAAAGATAAGTTTAGGGGGGGAAAAAAAAGTTAAGCATGTGAGAACAACTAATACATGATGAACTGAAGTGCTTTTGCTCTTTTTAATTTTCCTTAGAAACTGTTGGATCACTTTGTATTTCTGGGAGCAAAAAACCTTGGGCATTTGAAAGGCTTTTTCCTAATTTTTACTGTTCTTTTTTTCTCTCTCCTTTTTTTTTTTCCCCTGATCTGTTTCATCTCATTTCTCATTTTTTTCCATATTTTGCAATATTCTACACTCAACATGAGTGTTTATTCCGGATTTTTTCTTGAGCTTGTTTTAGCATTGTATTTTGGAAGAATCTGGGGTTTTTTTAAGGATGTTTCTATCTTTCAGAGCAAGAGAGAGAACCTGAGAAATTTTATTAATAGTCTGTAGTACTCGAGAGGATCAAGAGGATGATGGAATCAATTATATTTTCTTAGTTTTTTAAACAGTGATTTCCAAGTAATTACATGCCACCTTAGTGCTGATTCATGAATACTGAACTTCTGAAAATGTCCTTCATCATTTTTATTTTTCTACTGATTTTACCCCACCGAGGCCTTCTGCAGGCTGTTACTTGAAACTTTTATGTTCTTATCTAAATTTCAGAGTAAAATCTTACATTAACCCCAAAATATTAGCAGAGATGGTACATCTGGCTTCATACACAATAGCAGTTTCCAAACCAAACTACTGACTTCAAGCTTTCTAGTCACTGCTGGAATCAAAATGCCAGAATATAGCGAAGGCAGCTGCTCTTAAGGGATCACAACAGGATGACGAGGATTCAGCATCTCACTCGGGTTATCCCTTCTGTTTTCCTAGTGCATTATTGCCAAAATGATGTCAATGTTTATTCATGAACTGCTTTGCTGTTTGTTTTCACCCAGGGAAGTTTTTATTGCAGAGGGACACGCTTTACCACTTTGGGGTTATTGCTAGTTTAATAACAGTTTTTAAAAGCTAATTTTTATAGATAAGTTTCTCCAAGTAATTCCATTCTGAGTGTAATTGGTGGTGATGTCCCCATTCGGAGCTTTTAAAATACTGAAATAGCAATCTCAAGCTATCGGGAGTGTCGAGGGATATTTCACTGGCATTAGAATTCCCACTTATTTAAATTGGGACTATTGAGCTGATCTAGCACAAGGATTCTTGGCTTTAGTAGTGAAAGAAAACTGCAAACACATAAAATGGGCTGAAGAGAAGAAAGTTAATGGAAATACAAAAACACTTTCAGGATTAAAACCAGAGCTGTTTATCTTATGTGGAGTCTTGTTGATTAGGACATGCAGCTTCTGCCACATGGAGAGCTGGGCTTCTGCAAGGGTTTCTTTCTGATAGCACAATATGGAACATATATACAAATAGCTTTTTTAGGTGGCAACTAGAAACTCTGACCTTTAAATAACGAATTAGAAAGTGTGAAGACGTTTGAAATCAGTGAAGCTCTGCTCTCCACCGAGCAGCAGAACTGTATATAGGGACTGAGAATAGATAAGAGTTTTCCTGTTGACTTCAGCAGTCTTTCAGCTAGGCCCATGGTTAATTAATTAAGCTGGCTTTCAAACAACTAGACATCTCCAGGCACCTTACAAGTAAACTGTGAGTTGTCAGCACAGAGCTGGATGGGATGGTTTGAATGACGTTAAGTCTGTTGGCTCTGTAACAATACGGTTGCCAGAAGTTGTCTGGCTAGCTTACCTGCTAGGACAGGGATTGTCAGGAGAGGGATGTTTAGGTAGAATACTTTTGGGGGAAAAAGGCAAAAGCAAGATTTCCCTGCCCTCCCTCCCTCCCTTCTTCCTCATGTAGGAACTCCTTGAGCATTTGTATTTTGTTAAGTGCATTTAAAATAGATATTTCATATTGTGCACATGAACCATGACAGTCTCCCTCTCTAATAGATGTTATTTCTGGAGCATTCAGATTTCAGTTCTGTGTAGGACTGTTCATTGTATAGGATGAACAATTTAGGCTGTTGCCTATTCTTGAGGGAGAGAACTTCATCTGACAATAGTAGGGACTCGCCTATCTCTGCAGGCAAGAGCTGGAGGTCAACATCTTTCATTTACAGAGCAAACTTTAATCTCTGAAAATACCAGTTATGGGAATAAAGCAAGAGAAATCTTCAGGATTACATAGTACCAGACCTGGCTATTTTCATTTCTAGTCTAAACTGTCAAGGACTTCAGTGTCTCTGTTGAAGAGGTGAACCACCTTTATTGGTAAGACAGTCTCTGAGAAAGGTGCAACTTTTTGTAGGACAGAATTCCAACTCCAAAAGGCACTTTCCATGACAGTAAAGACAAGGAAGGAAAATGTCATCTCCCAAATGCCATAACTTCTTGTTTTTTCTTCTTCACATCAGGTAGCTCTGGGTAATATTCCCTGGCATGGGTAAAACATTTTAGTTTCATTTCAGTTAATAAATTACTTGCGTCATTAGATTGCAGGATTTGTACTAAGCTGTTGTCTTTTCTCCCTTTCACCTTATCTGTCCCACCCTCATTTCTCTTTTTTGTCAATTTGTTGCAACTCTTCTGATGCCTGGACAGTTGGGCTCTTTCACATAGGCATGAAATACTGTGTATGTGTCTTAATATTTTCATAATCAAAGTTGATCCTCACTTGTATGTTTTTTTAGGTGAGCATAATGATACAGATGATGATAAAACCTTTATTGGTTTAGACATGTGATGCGTTGTCCCCTAGGTTTGTATGTTAGACTGTTCTGGAAATGGTTGTGCCTTATCTATAATAATGAAAGATATGTTAACCTTGATCTTAATTATAATTCTTTTTCTAAAGCAACATGGAACCATTCCTGATGAGCCCTACTCGCTCTGACTTTGAATATTCAGAATGAACTTCTCAGTGACTTTGCCATTCTTGCCCTGTGTTTGAACACAGGTCTTATTTTCTAGTCTTAGTGTGATTTAAAGGGTTTATCATTTCTATAGTGCTGCTTCTGTATGAAAATCACATTATATATTTCAAAAAGAATGCAAGCAGTATGATTTTCAGGAAGTGTAATTACATTTGAAGCTGAAGGTGGCTGTCTTGCAACATTTGACCTTCCTAATAGGCTGGGCCGAACATGTAATGGATACTTATGCTGTAATGGTCTTGGAGGACTGAGTGAAGGTGATCTTCAAATAGGGATCCTATTTAGTCCTTGTACCAAGGGATATATTTAGCTGAGGCAAATTTATAATGGGGAAACAGTGCCTCTGTTCTCTCCCCCCCATAAAGAATTGTAATAAAAAAGGAATACTGAAATATACAGTGTGACAGATGCTGGGTTTGGCCAGAGTGGCTTTATAGGGAAGTCCAGGCCCATGAGAATGAGCACCTGAGGTCTGAACCAAAAACCCCAATGAAATCAAAGGGCATCTGACTACTTAAAAAAAAGATTTTGTCAGGGGGAACAGGACCTCACCTATCAAATCTTTGTCACTTTGTCCTTGCCTGTAGAAACTCAGAGTTTGAACAGAGCCATGCTTAATGTTTATTTGTGTTCATTCATTCAATAATATTTGCAGAGCTGGTATCTGTATTTAGATTGCCAATGTTAAGCCTGTAGTTATGATTATGTTCATTGCAAGAGAAATACATCACAAGTTCTAATGCATTTTAGAAAAAAAACACCCAATATTTTTGTATCCTTTGTATCTTTTATTCTGCTGCATATGGCACCAGTGAGGGTTGTTGCATCTCTGTAGTATGAAGCTGAACATTATATTTAAAAGCTCTATGCTAAGTGGTACTCTGTATACTCCAACCACACAAATAACTGTGAGGGGAATGGGTTGGTGTTCATTTTTGTTACCTTTACTGCCGAAGCAATGAACAATGTCCAATATTAATAAAAACCTCTCTGGAATGTTAACAGCCAGCAACAATCAGAGAGGCTTGAGGTTTACGAATATCAGCAAACCTTCCGCGTATGGGATGTACGAGCACTCGGAGATGTATTATGTGCCACATGACAGAAAGACTACTTGATGTGTATTTTATTTTAAAAATATCACTCACTAAAAATTAATCAGACCTGTAATGCATGTTTGAATTCATTTCTATTGCTGTTAGAAGCAATATCTCAAGAGCCTTTGACAGACGCCTGTAAGCAGGCAGTGTTCTCAATGGATTAGAAAATGCTTTACAACACCACCCCCACCTCTCCCAGTTTCTCTCTGCCTTTGCCTGCCTGACCTTTTGGTGCAAACTGAAGGTTTTAACATGAGGAAGGAAAAAAAAACCCACCATACCCAAACTCCTGCCTTGTGCTGCCCTCTGGACCTTCTCTAGCTTAGTGATGTGTGGAGTTTTCTTTCTAGAAATATTGCTGGTGACCCGTACTTGTTTGTGTAGCCTGTGTGCCCTCTTGTCACAACTCTACCTTAAGCAGATATGGAGTGTAGTGGAGTTCTCTGCCTAGGGAAGTCCTGAGGTGGTCCCATCTGTTAATAGTGCATAATACTAGGAATTGCCATGAACTGAAACTCTTGAGTTTAGAAGTACTTTTTAGAACTATTAAGCATAGCAGCTGAGTTGAGCGTGATCATATACAGAGCAAGATTGCAGCAAATCATTCATTTGGACCCTTTCCAGCATTGCAGGGTCAGTTTGCACATGATTTCCCTGTGCTTCTCATAGGTGAGAGTGGAGGAATAGCTCCCCTCCTGGGGATTGTGTTTTTTAAATCATCAAGAAGTCATATGTGTGTGCTTTAATTTGTAGCCTTGCTTAAATTATCTGGAGTCCTTCAAAAGGAAAAAAAAAATCAATTTAACTTTGGCAGCTGTCTCTACAATGCCTGCCAATCACCATAGTATCTTGGCTATTTTTAAGTCTCCTGAAATCAGTCTACATTAAGGCAATAGCTGTGCTTGGATTTAAGCCCAGGACTCTATCAATATAAAATGATTTGTTACAAGTTTAGAGATGCTTCATCCCTATTCTCTCTCTTTTCATTTACATTTCAAGCTTTCATCAAAATGTGGATCAACAGTACTAATAGAACCTTTTTTTCCTCTATCCTACTTCATGCTTTCTACAAAGAGTATCTGAGACTGTATGTTCTTAACCTCTGATGTGAGGGTCTTTTTCCTTCTCTTCAAATAAGAAGAACCAGTTTGCTGGCTGAAAGAACCTCCTTGAGTCTTGCCAACCTTGTGCCATTTGAATATTTTCCAGTAAAGTTCTGAGGGACATGAAACACGTATATAAAGGAGTGATCAGAAGCAAAAAGGTGATGATCCTTCGTGCAATAGTTAATAATAATTAAATCAGAGATTTTGTTTTCACAGATTTAAGACCCAAGATGTGTTAAGTGTGTTAGACCTGTCTTGGTCCTATTGACAGACGAGCTATAGATGTCTTCAGGACACTTGCCTGTTGCCTGCAGTTGGGATGATGTTTATGTTTTAGTATTCTCCGTAATCTGATGGGAGTCACACTCACAAGGGGAATAGTTGCTTGGGAGTTTGGTTTGTTGGGTTTTTTTCCCCAGTACTTAAGTTTCTCATCACTGATCTTGCCATTCACTTCTGTCGTTTCAGACTTGCACACAATCATCGTGTCCATCCAGGCAGGTTTTGTTGTTCACTGAGATTTCCCCAGGGCAAACCTGTACCTGATATTCCAGTCCATGCTGTGGAGAACTGCAGACAATTAAATACCTTAAATCACTTTGCTGCGATTGAGTAGAATAGTGTTGTTAGATTGAAGCTTGCTTTAATAATAATAATAAAAAATCAAGATAATGTTCATTGCATCAGCTTCTGTTTAGTAGAAGTGTGATTTCCCTGTAGATTTCAAGAGATTTCCATGGCAGCCACCATCATACAGAAGAAAGAAGACATTTACATTCTGTGACATAAAGCCAATGATTCTGTCAATCTCGGTGGCGTAATCTCTATATGCTATTAGAAGGTATTAGCTCTCTTTTCTCACAGCTCTCGAAGCAATGTTGTTGTGAGAACTGTTAACAGAAGAGGGTATTCAATTAAATATGGACCATCCCTTTACAAATACATTTTAAAAATATTTTAATATTTTCTTGACTAAAATAATAGTTTATTTGTAAATAGCAGCAGTGTCCTACAGGAACGTGGGTGATTCAAAAGAAACCTTCCTTCTGAACAGCCCTCCTACCCCAGATTGGTAATGGCCTTCATGACCCCACTGTTCCTCATCCTTCTCTTTCCTACAGCAGATCTAGGAACAGCACTGTGTGCAGAGCTTATCCAGGGTGTGCAAATGGTTTCTTCCATAGAAGAACACAGAACAGCAGAACATGGATGTATTTTTAAAAACTAAATGCTTTTGGCATCCCTGTTTTATAACTAGTCAACTGCAGAAAAGTGAAGGAACTGAGGTCAGGTGTAGGTAAGAATTAGGCCCATGTGTGTTGATTTGAGAGCTGTGTTCACTTCCATCTGTGAGGTATTCTGCGTTGCTTCAGAAGAACTAAATGTCCAGCTCCAGGCTAGTTAATATGGATTGATTTTCACGCTCACTGCTTAGGCCTTACTATGTCTCCCTTAGTGTGTATGTTCAGCTGAGTTTCCTCTGAGTAACCTGTGGCAAACTTTGGTGGTGTTTTTTTCATAGTACCAAAAATACTGGAAAGTTTTTGTTGCAGCCTGTGGGATTTGGGAGTGTGTGTCCATGTCTAGGTTTTGTGGGTGCGAAAGCTGCAGGACTGGTATGGGTGGAGTAAGGCTCAGCATGGCACAAAGCATATCAGTAATATTTGTCAGTACTGGAGTATAAACTATCCTTTCACCTAAATCTGTATTTCATCTCAGAAGAAATTGGAGAGAGTGAACTAGAGCTCAGAGCTGGTTACTCGAGTCCTGGAGTGAAATACAGAGTGAGCAGATCTACAGTATAAACTACTGGAGTTATTTGAGGGGAAAGAGAAGGAACATTCTCAAACTGAAGCCTATATTTTGGCTTTTTTTTTTTTCTCTGAATTTTTTCAAGACATGATCATCAAATACCTTATAAAAAAAATAAAAGCTAAACTTCAAAACAAATAAAACCTGTTACTTAATCTGTGACAAAAATATTGGATAGTATTTTACTTGAAGCTGCAGCTTTGCTGGAAATATTTCTTGAAAACAGTATCACTTTGTGTTCTACAGAATTCACAGATTCTCTGTGAATCTGATTTCCTATATGTATATATAATTTAAAACCAAACTGTTTTCTGTTCTACGTGGGTGATGGAATGTCTAAAAAATAATATCAGTTTTCTTGCCTGTCCTGTTTCAATATATGCACTAGATATTATGTAAGTAAAAATTCTTGTTTGTTGTTTAGCTCTTTTTTGCCTCCAAGGCATGCTGCAGTAGCTTTAATGTCTATGGAAAAAAAAATATACTTAATTCTTATTCATTATTTAATTCTTTAAAGTTTTGTAATTTCACAAAATGCCTAATTTGTATAAATTCTGTACTTTTTGCATGAAATAATCTTCAGGCTGTATCACTATTTTCACTTGTGGCTTAGCATTTTAAGCTCTTTAGTTTATCAGCAGTATAAGGAAAATCTTCCTGGAGATTTTCCATCAAACCCATTTGTTGATGAAGGAGGGAACATCTTTTCTAATGCTTTAAAACTGGAGCCAGAGATTTTGAAGTGAACTTCCAGTGCCCCTATTAATAGAGAAGTAATTTTTTTAGCATCACCCTGACTGGAGGAGGTAAAAGAGGACGTGTTGGGAAGGTGAATGCTGGGAATGGAGAGACTGACGTTATTTAGAGAAAGTGTTTTTGCTTTGCTCCTTGATACTTTATGTGTGGGTGTGAGAGACGAAAGATTGACGCTAAAGCTCTGTGCTTTGGGCACAACTGAGGAGTTCACTGCCTGGCTAGAAAAGGGAGTGGCTACTTCCTTGTCTCTCAGTTCTGGAACTTAAATTCCAGTATAGAATCATAGACTGGTTTGGGTTGGA
>NW_010291820.1:39807-69830 GCF_000700745.2 Antrostomus carolinensis | reverse complement strand
CCCCAACTTGGTATTATGAAAAAAAACCCCATAAACCACCAAGAATCGCCAAATAACGTCACCTGCCTTCAGGGTGTGGGGTAAGCCAGGGAGGAAAGCTGCCTGGTTAATCTTACTGACCTCTTCAGCTTCCTTCGGTCCCCTGGTGCATGTGGCACAGCTAAATGGCATCGGCCAGGTGAGAAAATGGATCGTAAAATGGATTCGCATCACTCAGGTTTGAAATGAGAAGAGGAAACAATGCACACGCTGCTCATCAGGATCTTCAACATGTTCACTAGGGTTGTAGGTGTACCTGCAGGATGCAAGAAAAAAAGGTTCAGGTAGTGTGTTGGCATTTTTTTCTTTCTAGTTAGGAAAAGGTCTCACATAGGTTTCTCCCAGAGCAGAATATAAGGAGTAAAAATCTGATGTCTGTGTTAATAGCAGGGAAAAGTCAGAGGTCTGCCTGACAAACTGATTTGCAATCCAACCTGGGAAGGACAAATCATGTTTAAAAAAAAAAAAAAAGGAAATTTTATTTCTAAATACAACAAAATGGAATCTTCTGTGTTACACATCAGTACTTAAAAGAGAGATCCCAGCCAAAAAATGGTGACAGTTCAGCAGAGGTAAGGGATTGCTGAGCAGTAGCTAGAAAACAAATTCCTTTCTTGATATTTATTTACTTCTACCAGTTAAACTATTTACTTCTAACCAGTTAAAGTTGGGGATGGGAAGGACCACCCTTCCTTACATGAATCTGTACAGATTCAAGACTGAAGGACTAAAAGCTGTCTGCTGCTGGTACAGAAGAGAATCTCTACCTGAGGAAAACATCTTTCCTGTTCAAGAGGCAGGTGGTGGGGGAGAAATACTCTGTACTGCAGTAGCTTACACCAGAAGCAGGAAAGGTCTCGGAAGCAACCTGGATAATAATGCACCAGCTCAGCACAAGCAGATTAGTTCTCCTTATCAGACAGATTTTGTGTTGATCTCGCTGCTACCACAGCGTGTTGTTACCTAGCACCACAGCTAGCTGGTGGAGAGGCAAGCTAGAGCTACTCAGCTCCTTTTAAACTTTGCTCCAACAGAGCAGATTGGTCTCAGACATCCCATTTCAGTGCTGACTTTGAGGAGTGGCTGAAATTGAGTCCCATTTGCAGTCAAGACCCTATACAACCAGCCTTTTTAGCTGTGAAGATGATTTACTCATGTTTTCCAGGTGAAACCACTCTTGACACATCAAAGCAACTGGCAGGAGGTACAGATAGTCTTAGTCACCTCCATGGAGTGTTCCTTTTCAGGCTGCCCACCTGTTTTTCTGGCATTACTCCTTTAATTGATGATCTTTCTGTTTAAAACAGAAAACATGAAGCCCAAATGCATATTCCCCAGTAACAAAGTCTTCAGCTCGCTATCTATCCAGAATAACCTAAGAAAATAAGCACAGAGACCCTGTGTCTACCACTTGCAGCAAACAGTGTCTCTTACTTCTGCTACAGCTTTACTGTTGTTATTTATAATGTAGTTGTGTTTTGAATTTTCCCCAGAGTGGGCTATTTCTTATCTTTTCTCTCCTTTGCTTTCTGAAGGCATCTAACTATAGAAAACCTGGCTTAAGTACAGCCCAGCGGAAGAAAAGTGGCTTGAAACCTGAACTTACAGAAGAGCAAAAGCAGGAGATCAGAGAAGCTTTTGATTTGTTTGATACTGATGGATCTGGAAGCATCGACATAAAAGAACTGAAGGTTTTCAAACTATTTTGTTGTTGGATGGAAATATGTTTGATCTCAAAACTGTAGCTGCTTTTTCTGTTTGTCCAGCCCTAACTATTTTTAAATAGTTTTGGAGTACAAACAAGAGTAATGACTTGCTGTCATGACTGAATTTGGGGTGTACTACATGGTTAACCTGAGAAAGCTCTGTGTGTAATACCTCAGAGCAGACAGGCTTCTCTAACACACGGATAGTACGTCAGATAGCTTTGGATATCTGAGCACTACAGGAACTAAACAGCTCCTTTGCTTAGGTACACACAGTACGCATTTCGGTTTTCATGACTGGCTAAGATCATCGTTTCTGGGAATTGGACTTGTGTTGTTCTGTGATCAATGTCAGAACATCAGATTTTTTCTTCATCTCAGAACTAAACACACAGATTTTGCACACATTCAGGAAAGATATAAACCTATTTTCATACACCTAATCAAAAAATTACCTGGTTTTTTAATTTAAAAAAGAACAAAACAGAGATCTGAGTTGCATTTCAGTAGCAATTCAGGTAGTACTTGTGCACACTTGCACAGGGATACACACAGTAGTACCAGGAGGAAGATTATTCTTACTTCCCTCCCTGTGTTTTAAGCCTAAACCTTTTATCTTCATTATCTCCTTGACCTTGATTTCTCACATACACGCACACTGCCTCCATTTCTGCATATGTAACCTAGAAGCATGAGGTACCTAAGCCTGTACCTTATCTCAGGATTTATTTGGAAATACTTATGCTTGGTTAAGGAGAGCATGTTCTCTGAATGCAGATGATCCATGTTCAAATACAGTTCTTAACATGGACTGAAATGTTTTAACATCAACCATTTGTGCTAGGTTTTTCTTTTTCAAAATTAATTCAAATTGATGGATATTTTACCATAGAAAGTGTTCCCTTCTGAAAGACAAAAGGGAACATTTTCTGTTGTCCCATCACAAGACACTGGTCAGAGAACACACTTCAGTTAAATGTTAAGTTTCTGGTGAGTTGGCGCTTCCCAGCTGAAGAGTGTTTAGCGAGAAAATTTCTGCCCAATGTTGATTTCCCCTAGAGTATAGAGAAAGAATGAACTTTGACAGTTCAAATCTTCTAGTTACATGTTCTTGAAACTTCAGGTCTCTGAATTAAATATACCATAATCATCTGGCACATCAGGACTGTGAAATTACTAATAAACACCTAAGTAGCAAAATCGTTGTTCTAGGCTGGTGAAATGCCAGAGCCTGGTTTTAAACAATGTTCATATTAAGCACTTGTACAACCATCTCCATGACTGTTTTTACAGTGATACTTGTGCTCTGTAAGGCTCTGAAGGTTTGCTTTTCTTTTCCTTAACTACCACCACAGCAGTCAGGCTTTGCTTTGCTGAGGCTGAGACACAAAGTCAGTTCCCACCCCTGCCGCTCCCCTCGCCCTGCCACCTAGCCTCAAGCGCATCTCGATTTCTTGTCTCTCTGTGTACTGGACTGTGTAAGTTAACTGCATGTAATTCTACACCCATCACAATTCATGGGCATTCTGCCCTAAATTTCAGATGGGGCGAGATCACATCCCTGGTCTCCAACTGCCCCTTTAGGAACTACATAGATTAGAAGCTTTACCTAAAGCAGACAGAAAAAGTTTCTCCCAGTTTCAGAATTATATTCATGATCCAAAGAGAAAATACATCCGAGCCTTAAGAATATCAAACTTATGCTATTACTGAAAGATGAAACAAGCTGCTAAGAGATTCCAAGATGTTTTCATTGCAGAGTTGTTATTACAGTTTAGGATAAGTAAATAAAACAAACTTTAGTGGAGCTGCTGTCACTATAATTCCGGTGGCCTCCTAACAGAACTGCTTTTTGGTGCAGGTTGCAATGCGTGCTTTAGGCTTTGAGCCAAAGAAGGAAGAAATTAAGAAAATGATAGCAGATATTGACAAAGAAGGAAGCGGGACCATTGACTTTGAAGACTTTTTGGCTATGATGACACAAAAAATGGTAGGAATTCTTAATGGAAATTCTTGTGACAGCAGACAAAAAATAGTGAGAAGGAATATCTTGGTGGTAGGTGTTTTCTAATTAATGTACATTTTACTCTTGTTTTAGAGTGAAAAGGATTCAAAAGAAGAAATCTTGAAAGCTTTCAGATTATTTGATGATGATGGGACAGGAAAAATTTCATTCAAAAACTTGAAAAGGGTTGCCAAGGAGCTGGGAGAAAATTTAACAGACGAAGAACTTCAGGTAAGTTCTGATTTGCCAGAGCTTTTCTAACAGGCACAGACTAATCCTGTAGCTCCTAAGGATTAGGAAAATATACGCTTCTACAAAGAGGGCTGAGAGGTCAGAAGTGGGAAGAACAATCAGGTACATAGTTATGTTTGCACATGAAGTGCTTCTGATGAGGAGTTGTTCTCATGAATGAAACATCTTGTGTTTAGAGTCCAGTATCTGATAAACGTACAATGTTTTTTTGTAGGAAATGATTGATGAAGCTGATCGAGATGGAGATGGAGAAGTGAGCGAGCAGGAATTTTTGAGAATCATGAAGAAAACTAGCTTATATTAATATCTGTTGCCTTGCTATACAGCTGCTCCAAAAGATGACCTGGAAAAGACTTAAAAACTGGGCTTGTGTCTCCTACGTGTTTTGTGCCACATAAAGAAAGTCTGAAAGGACAGATTTTTGGTTCATTCTTCTTTTTCAGTAAAGTTAATTGGGGAAGGGGGCAGAGCTTCAGTACCCAGAACTGTTAAAATGAGATACTGCAGAACTGACAAGGAAGGGTGAGCTGAACCTGCAAGGCAGGGTCCCTCCTCTGCGCCCTCAACAATTTCACTGATTGCCATTTTGGATGGAGAACGCTATGTTTTGACAATTTAACTAGAAGACATTTCACTTGAGATGGGAACATTCACACCGCTGCTGGGAAAGGCCACTTTTGACTTTCCTAAGGCTACAGAATGAAGGTACAAGCCCAGTTTTCTTACTCCTTTTAAGGCTTTTCAGTTATCTTTTGGTATTTGTCTCCTGTTTATTTCCATGAAAGACTCTTAAAACCAATTGTGTTATCTGTATTTCTGTATGAAACACTGTTTTCCCATGGCAAGTTGTTTCTGAACCAAATAGGAAGCAAACGTAGATAACCAGATTTGGTTCTTCATTTGGAGCTGTGTGCCATCAGTAGATACTCTTCTGCTTATCTGATCATCTGAAACCTAGATGACTTGAATGTAACATGCTTGGATTATCAAAGTTTTTTGTATAACCAGTTAACATCTTGTGCCATTGTTTTTACTCCCAAGACGTAAGAGAGCTGCTGTTATGCCAGGATTTTAGGTAACTAAAAAGTTCAGTTCTGTGGTGCACTAGGGTAAATTTTGTCTTTGGCTGTTTACAGTCAAGTTGCAGGGAGGACTTGCATCTGAAGTCAAAAAAAAAAAAGCTCACCTTGGACATCTGGGGAACACTGAATATATTTATATCCATGCAATTCAAATTCATTTCAGATATCACAGGTTTGGGGTTGGGTTTGTTTTTTTTGATTTTTTTTTAGGAATACCTTCATTTTCTTGACTATTTCTTGCATATACTGTCAATCTATGGTTTACTGGAGAGCCACATTGCCTTCTGTGTAATGGTGACAGAGCAGTGACACACAACATGACATCCAATTATGTGGCTCTGCAGGAGGGTTTATCCTTGGGTCCTGATTAGACAATCAGCTTCCAAACTGCAGGGAAACGGTATAACCCTAAATCACGTCTCTCTCAAATAAGGCACTTGAAGGACAGTTTGTCTCTGCTCACAGTGAAGTGGCAAGTAGGTAGCCAAAGGTCAGAAGGGCTCAATGGGAAGAGAAGGGGGAGAATATTTCACCAGTATCTGTTAAGATCCCTCTTTTCTTCAGACAGCTGCTGCTGCTTGACAGCACTAAGGAGGTTTGTAGAAGAAAGGAAGAGCCAGTTCCTGGATTAGCTCCTCAATGCCACTGCTGCTTCAGCTCTCACGAGCTTTAAGAGCCCAGCAGGGGGAGAATTAGTTTCAGGAGCGGAAAGAAGTGTTCACTTATGTATCATCATCTCAGCCTGACGATGCTCTGCCCCAGTGCTCCCAGTTGTGTACTCTGAACAATTCTACACAGAGCCTCTCTAACCTGTACAGAAGTAGGCTTCAACCTGTGGGGGAACAGCGATTGCACAGGACCCTAGAAGACTGGAGACCTGTGAAGTCCCCTATTAACCAACATATTCAGTGGCAGTAGATGTAACCTATGGTACTGTAAGCGTTTTAAAATGTCTATTAACTTTGTATAAGTGTGAAATAAAATTGTTTTGCAAGGTAAGGACTTTGTGTGATTTATAACTTGGTGTGCTTGCTACAAAAACTAAATTTTCCAAACTAATTTTGAAGTATTAAGTGGTTCACTAAGTACATTTCACTTTCTTTCTAAGAGAGAAATTCTTAGGTGCAGTAGTCTATCACATAATTCTCCCTCTTCCACTTTGCTGATTAAAAGTTTCTAGTACTAACCACTTATATTCAGAAAGGGAAATATGCAGTTCTAGTTGATTATGGGGAATCCCACAGCCTATTACAGTGACTGTACTTTTTTTAATGCTGTCACAGGAAGAGATTGATGACTGTTGTTTACCTATGATGCACATCGCTTCTCTCTTGCTGTTCTAATCCCATTACCTAACTTCTGAAGGAAGGAAAAAGACAGACAATCATACCACATAGAGTGCAACAATGAAATGTTATTGCTGGTGTATTTCTCTTTAAGGCTGGAATGGCGAGCAATGGCTGAATTAGCACACAACTCGCGAGCGTTAACGTAACAGAACAAGTGTCTCATGCTGCATGAGGGACATCTTGTCCCCTCTTCAGCCACCTGCACTGAGTGTGATGACTGACAAAGCAATATCGACAGCAGCCCACAGCAGTGCTGTGGTTCTGCCCAAAATCATTTTTGGTGCCCTTGTGAATCCTTCCTGGCCCTTCTAGAGTTTTTATCTTTTATATGTCTATAGATAGTGGAGGAAAAGCAGCCCAATTGAATCCAATGGCAGAACTCAGAGCTGGGTTTGTGTGAGGAACAGGCGCTGAACTGTCCGTTCAGGCATTCCATCCTTTTGCTGTGCAGGAGAAAGTGACTCAGATCAATGAACTGGGAAGGAACTCAGCAGGCATTTTTCCTGGGCTCTGTTCTAGTGCCTGCTTGCGTAGCTTACCCTAAATGGAGGGGTTTCGCTAGAGGAAACAAGTCACTTACACTCCTCTCCTGCTCTTGCCATTCACTCTGTTCTCAAAAATAAGAGCTGGGGCACTTCCATGAGACCTGGATTCAATTCCTTTGCACTAAAGCACCAAAAAGGAGGGAAAGCAGGGATTTGGATTATCTTGTGTGAAAGGACCCAGCCCTCAAGGCACTTGAACCCAAGTGGTCATCAGCGTGAACTGACTGGCACCTGGGGCAGAGGAGAAGACTTCAGTCCCAGCCCTCCTTCATGTTCCCTACAGACTGACCTGGACAGCTCCAGGGGTGGGGGAGGCAAACGGCTCTGAATTGTCCTGGTTTTCAGCTGGGACAGAGCTGGTTTCTTTTCAGTAGCCAGAACAGGGCTGTGTTTTGCTTTCAGCTGGGATTTGTTATGAGAGAGACACTGATAACATACCCATGTTTGCATTTGTGTCACTGGGAGTGAAGGACTCTGTGTTCTGACAGTCTACAAGGGCAAGATCTAAGGGGCTGAGGAATATTGAAATTAATGAGCTCAATTGGCATTTGGCTCTGCCAATGGGATATTCCATCTCATATCACATCATGTCCAGTATATTAGTGAGGGGCTCTACCTCTTTTGGCCTCTCTGGCTTTCACTCGGGCTCTCACTCTTACCGGATTGTGGTTTTAGTTTGGGATTGTTGCTCCTCTGGGATCGATATCTGGGAACGGGCTGCGCTTGGTCAGTGGGTGGTGAGCAGTTGCACTGGGTATCACTCATTCGTGTATTTTGTTACCATTACCATTACTATGTTAATATCGGTATTATTTTAATTTTTCTTTTACTTCAATTATTAAACTGTTCTTATCTCAACCTACGAGTCCCCTCACCCTTGCCCCCAATCCTCTCCCCTATCCTCTGGGGTGGAGGGAAGTGGGTGGCAGCTGCTGGCCAAGGGCTAGACCCATGAAACTATCACACTCATCCTTTGCATCCCTTTTCCCCTTCATGCCAACAGAGAGGCTGGGTTCTTACCTGGCATTTGCAAATTCCCCTCAGATGACTGCAATTCAGACGCCGCAGAATGTGCATCCAGTGGAGATCCTTCCTTCTGCAACATCAGCAAAGCCCGGTATTCAGTATTCGTGCTCATCAGATACTGTACAAAAAGGAAAGCAGAACTGCAATTTGTATTTGGCAAGCACCTAAATATCAAAGCATTCATAAGGGTAATAGCTGCTTGAGAGATACTGCAGATGACTTGCATTGAAAAGTGTTTTTAAGTGAAAAGGTACTGGGCTTTTCACAGAATCGTAGGGGTTGGAAAAGACCTTTAAGATCATCGAGTCCAACCACAAACCCAACACAGCCAATTCCACCTCTAAACCATGTCCCTGAGCACCTCGTCTACCCGTCTCTCGAATACCATCAGGGAAGGTGAATCCACCACTTCCCTGAGCAGCCTGTTCCAATGGTTGACTACCCTTTCGGTGAAGAAGTTTTTCCTAATGTCCAATCTCAACCTCCCCTTTCATATTTTTTTTTAATAAAATAAGAAATAGTTCATGAGAAAAAAGTGTTCTTGCCAGTTATATTCCAAGATGTGCTAGTTGCACGGCAATATTAAACTAACCTTTCCTGTTATCTCCCCTGTGCAAATAAGTTCTTTATCCTCTCTCAGCCCCACAGTAAAGCAAATATTCGGTTTGCTTTAGGAAAACAAAAATAAAAATAAAATAAAATGTGACTATCTAGTGTCCAAAGATGTTTTAAGTAATCTGAGTTGGCAATTTGAGATACTAAACTTATGTGCTTTCTTACCACATCACAGTCAAAAGTGGATAAAGGCAGCAATCTTGAAGGGCATTCACTTTGCAGTTCTACCTGTGCCAGAGGTGTGTCAAACAGCACAGGCCAGGCACAGCTGAGTGCAAAAGACTGGAGGAGTCTTGCACTGCCCAGGGTGCTTCTCAGGTAAGCCTAATCTTGGGATTTAAAAGAGGATGGAGGGAAAGCAACAGAAGAAACCCTTTGTGTATTTTCACGTGCCTAGAGTCCTACTAACAGAGCTCAAATATTTCAATAAATGAATGAGGCATTTAATATTAAAATATTTTAATCGGTCATTTAGAGTTTGGAATAACTCTCATGTCCTGCAAACTGCCCTGGTGAAGTCACACCACCTATTTGAAACATTCGGTATTAATTCCCCGGGAACCTCCTCACTGAGTTCATATAAATCAAATATTGCCACACTACATTTGCTTTTAAAAACCCCTGGATAGCATAAGTGGATTTTGAGAAGGACTCTGGCATTAGGAAATGCTCTGGGCCAGAATTCATCACTGCCACATTTGACACACAGAAATGCCGGCAGAACACATTTTTCTGACATGGCTTAAGTATTTCTGTGACCCCAACAAAAAATTCTCCAGTACCCTACTACTTAAATCTACTCCAGGTGCTGGCTGGCACCTTTGGCAATCTTTGCAAGCCTGTCAGCATGATGCATTACCTTTAGCTGCTGAATTTTTTGCAGGCATCCATTCTCCCAAAATATCAATGTTAAAGCCAAAGCAGGACTATACAAACTGCATCCAGGTATTGCTGCCAGTGTCCCCCCTGCTCACTCAGAATTTATTGTCTCTGCTACAATCTGTTTAGAAATTCTTTTCATTTCCTTTCAGAGACAAAAACGAATGAAGATGAGGAAAATACTGCTCCTGAGATGCTTCAAAACACAAGCTTTGTTTCAAAAACCTAGTTAGGTATGTTACCAGAAACTGGCCACAGCTGTCTGACACACTCTACAAAAATCAGGCAGGGAGAGCAAATAATGAGATAGTTAAGGGATCTAGCAAACAAACTGCTTGGTCTACAGGCTGGGTTGATCCCTAAAATGTGAAGAAAAAATCCCTATGAGGATAATTCTTGCAAAGACAGCTTCCTTTTTGTCATATATATCAATATAGCGTAGCTGTGAGTGGACAGTCACACCAAACAACGCTACTGTATGCCAGTGCCCGGGGTGGTTAGACACATGCCCCTGCAGCCTGAAGTTTCTGTCAAATTCTCTGCTGAACAGGCATAAAATTCTGCTTTCAGTGGGCACTGCACACACTGCTTAACCTCAGGAGGCACTCCTGCATTTTTACCTTAAGGAAAGGTGTAAAAGCCTTTTCTCTCTCTCTTATAAGGGAATAAAGAATGGATAGATCTGAGAGTCTCGCTAGAGGGCATCCAGTTACTAATGTGGAAGATGAGCAATGCTCATTTCCCTCCTCTGTGGCTTTTAATGATGATCAAAAGTCGGCTAACAAACACCATCCAGCTGGGGCATGAAATACACAGTTGGATATAGATTTTTTTTTTTTTCTGAAAAAAACCCCAAACAAACCAAAAACACAAGGCTTCTCACACAACTCAAGTGCAAAAATGCTGTAATTATTAGTTGGTTGTTCAAAACTAAACCCCCAAACCACACTTTCTGAAACTCCCACTCTGTATCAGTAATTACAGACAGGCTTTTAGGGGAGCAGAAAACTGAACTTGCCTTTCACACAGTCCCCCTGAGTGCTCTGACTACTCCTCTACAGAGTTATTTTCTCTCTTTGGGAATATTGCTATCAAATGGAACCACTTCAAGGAGGGAAACAGAGCCAGACCCGCTGCAGGATGCTCATGGCCCTCCCCTGGGATGTGGGAAAGCTGGAATCGTGGCCTTGCTTCAAGTCAAGAGGAACAAGGACTTGAGAATTAGACTTTTTTCCCCAAGGTGAGTGTGCTGACCTTTAGGAGACTGTGTGCACTGGCATGTGTCTTATTCCAATGGCCTTGTGGGGTGGAGCATGACCAAGAAATAGGTTTTCAGGCACCTGCCTGGCCAGAGGTCAAAAGCAGGATAGATGGACACCTGCCTTCACTTAAAGGCAGCTCAGAATATCAAGAGCTTGACAGCTCCTATCTACTGCTGGAAAAATACAAGGGGCCTGTGAGGAAGAGATGTGGAGTTAGGGTAGAGCAAGACAGAGGACCTGCAAAGTTTGATCCTTCAAAACCCAATTTGTATATGCCCAAATTCATTAAGCAGTACAGACAGAGAGTCTTAAAGCAATGATCCAAATCTCTCTGCTGAGTAAGGAGCCCAGCAGATCTGGCTTCTAGCAAAACTTCTCCCCTGCAGTGTAGCAGAACACGCGCAAGCACTTCAGACTTCATCCCAAGGCACCGACACGGCGCCTACCTGTAAGAGCCTCAGCCCTGATGATTTCAGGGGTCACTGGAGTAGAGCTAGGGACCTAAAACTATAGCTCGACCTCTTTGGAGTTCTGACTGCCACTAATTACTAAACTTGAAATTATTCAAGTCATTATTTTGCTTGTCTGAATTAAGACTTGACACGGTGAATATCAACAAAGCAAAGCTGTCAAACCTGAGCTGCAAGCGTGAAAAATTCTGGGCACAGCCGTAAGAGTTTCACATGCATTTATTATTCCACCATGTCGGATGCATGTGCACACACACACACATACTGTATACACACACTCAAATCTCGCAGTCTTGTCGTTATTGGAGTTTCACATACTTTTGACATGCAAAAAGTACAAATGTGAGCATATGTTTAGAAACTTCACTTGGAAAGAGGGTGGATTTGTTGTAAAATTTTAGTCTCAAACAGGATAGGATCTGGGTACTGTAGAGTTATCATGGAGCAGAAGTCTAGCCCTTATTTCTCCGGAGTGAAAAATCCCACTGGGCCAGGAATTGGCATGAGAACTCCTTGTACCAGCTTCGGGGTCTGCAACAAACTAGTGCAGTCTCAGTGAGCTGGCCCTTGTTCTCAAAGCCACTTTATTTCCCTTGAAAGCTTCTGACCAGTTCTAGTAGTGACATAAGTTTCACCATAAAAAGCGTCCTCTCAACATTAAATAAAGAAAAAATAAATAGGTTTCCATAGGAAACAAATGCAACAGCTAACCTAGCCCATTTCCAGCACTATTTTAAAGCACTCTGCCCAAAAACATAGCCTAGCTCAAACAAAACCAGCCAAATTTACACATCCACGCTACTGCACTGTATGTTCTTTTCTAGCATGGTTCCTTCTTCACCAGCCTCTGCTCAATTCCCTCACTGTAGAGAAAACAGATACATGCTTTCCTGTCAATTCTTTCAGACCTCCAAATGAGAAATACCATGAAAAGATCTAAATACCAAGACAAAACTGCATGCTAACATGGCAGATGTGATTTATAAACGCTAGAACATATTTCAGTACAAACAAGTGACATTTATATCAACTTCCAAAAACCACGGTACCAGATAATTTCAATTTTTAAAAGTTCCCCATGTTAAAACAAAAGCTAATGTGGCAGGTCCAGATGTTTCCTCTTTAAGTAGTTTATGCTATGATTGGCCAAAGAAGAAATCCAAAGCAGCACAGTTTCCACATATCTTTTGAATATTTTGTTTAAAGCAGTCTATACAATGTAGTCAGTTATGTAAGGTGGAAGATTACTGCAGAATAGCTCTTTTTGGAAAAGGAGGTATATACATTTTTAAAAGTCTTATCTTTTTTTTTTTCCCTCTCCATCAAATTAACTAAATTAGTACAGGACTCACATATCGATGAGGTAAAAAAAAAAAAGAACAAATGGGTCACACAGAACTATCCTTTTCATCTTAAAAAGGCACCCACCAAACTGAACATCTGGATTTATTTTATTCATTCTGTTTTGGATTTCTGACGAGGCCTTTCTGCCACTGGTGTAGGCAGGGCTGGTGCTCCTGTTTAACTCAAATGTTAAAGCCCAGAATTTTGAAGTGTTTCTCCCTGTCACTTACCATTTCCAAAGCTCTTACTCAGTTACTGAGTTCTTGACAGCTAATCAGCTACACAAAGAAATATAAACCAGCTTTGCTTAAAACTCCACCAAATGAGTACAGGAAGCAAAGATATTTTTTTTTTCCCCAATTACTTTTTCTGCTCCAGTAGTCTCATCTGTTACTTGAGGAACAAGAGGTACCTTTTGCAGAAACAGAAGATGTTTTTTTACCTAGATTAAAAAAAATCCATGTCGTCAGTAGAGGTACAGTCCATCTAGAGCAGACCTATGCTTTCGTAAGTAACAGGTGAAAAAGGTGCAAAAACTACAATTATTTTCCCCAAGCAGAAAATTACCAGAGTTGAGAGTAGTATTTGCTAAACATATCCCTTACATGGCCATTTTTCAGCTTCCTCCTTCATATTAGGAGCCAATAAAGCATTCAACAAAATGGCTGCCAGGTTTGAATATGATTTCTGTTTGTGCTGTGAAAGAAATACATATTCTTTGTCGAATCCTGATAAACTAGGTCACTACCTGGGTGAAGTAAACGCTTAGGATCCTTCCTCAGAAAACTATTTTCTATTGCTTACAGTATTAAAAATAGCAATATTACAAATCCAAGAGAAAATATGAGTTGAAAATGCTTGTTTATCAAAATTAAAGGAGCTTTTCCCAGAAATGAAACAGCTTTTAGAAGCGGGGTGGGAAGGAACAAGTATTCTTATCCTTCCTAGTACCAAAACAAGATGCAATAGATGTATTAAACAGGATATTATTTATTACATGGGGATTTTTGCGCAAAGATTCAGAATTCTCCTGACTATCAAATGCCATGCAATACTATGACTCACCAAGTCAAGATCTAGGATGGTTCAATCCTGACCACCTCCTGCTAAAGGCTCAGCATCATCTATTCCCATTGCCTTCAGCGGGACTAGCGGTGCTTAGCACTTTTGCAAAATTGGGCCCTAGACAATGAAGGCTTTAGCTATGGGCTTCCTATTTCCTGCGGTGGATTTGTGTAGGTGGCCTTGTTACCAGAAATCCATACTCCTACACAGCAACTTCTGACTGTATTTCTGCAGAAATGACTATGATGAAAAGAATGAAATATTTTTTAAATACAAATCATCTGTTTGTTTCTCCAAACCAGTTAGGGTATCTCCTGCTGGCGAGATTAATTTCTTCACCTCTCGTGTGGCAACATTAAGAGTAAGGTGGAGAACAAAAAGGATTAAGGTTTGCAAAGGCACCGTGGCTTGGGTTGTTGCGCACACCGAGAGGGGAGAGCCCGTCTGTGCTGTCCCCTGCCCATCGCCAGCAGCTGAGTCACTGGCCCAACCTGCAGAGCTTCTCACTGCTGCGTTTCACAGCCGTCCTCTGCCTGGCAGCCAGGAAAATCCCACATCCTCCCACTGGGTGTAAGAAACAGCCTCAGCCTCTGGATGCGTGGCCACCAAAAACAAAGGGGAGATTGTGGTGTGGTGCAGGCGGTGTCCGCAGGCTCAGGGCCAGCATCCCAGGACCTTGCTGATGGTGTCCCGGCTCCTGGGGCACAAGGAGCTGCGAGTGGAGCCCGTGGCCAGTGTTGCCCACATGCCTTCCCATAGCCCCACTGGTTTGCCAACCCCAATGCCTTAAGGTGCATGACCAGCACCACCTCCCTGCATGGGGATCTGCCAGGGCCACCAGGAATTCTCTCCTGCCCTACCTCATCCTGTCTCTCTGCCCTGTGGTGACGGGGAGGTTGCACCCAGCCCTTACTGGTCTTCCCCATGGGCCATCCAGCCCAGGCTGTTTGCCTGTAAACCCCCGAGCTTGAAGTCACTAGTCTTGCCATGTTTTTGTGGCCAGCATAGCACTCGTGGGCTCCAGTGAAGGTCACCAGAGACACTCCTCTCACCTCCCACCCACCTCGGCTCACTCTCAGACATTCCCCTTGAGCAGATGATTGCAGAGGTGGGCGCAATCAGCCAGGGTGGCTTCAATCTCCAAATGTGCCAATACCAGCTGAATACTGCCAACGCTGCTTCAGATGATGGCCCTTGCAAGCACACTGCTGGGAAAGCAACTGAAGACATGTGGCACAGATCCATATTGTTGTCTTCTGTGAGTTCCCTGTGGCACTTGCCAAGCTCATGCTAAAGGTGGTGGTATTCTGAGAAGATGGCAAGCATTGTGGGTCAGGCAGCCAGAACCTGGCTCTCCTGCCTAAGGTTGAATATTGCTCTTGGGAAAGAAAACCCTGGGGGCAGACTGAGATGAATTTCTCCAGCTGTCTGTGCAACTGCTCCAGACAAAAGCTCTTTTGAGAAGTCACTCCTGTAAAGCTGACAAGGAGAGACCTGTCATCCCTGAAGGTGTGATCACACACAAAGGTGGCAGCAAAGCTGGCACCAGGAGGGATTGCCTTGGGAAAGCAATCAAACAGCCTCTGTCAGTCCTTTGCAGTACAAGCCTTCCCACCTGATGTCTCCAACGGCTTATAAGCCACCTCGCTCAGAACTGGCATTAGCCAATCCTGCAACCCTAACACAATCCTTCTTCACTCGTGCCATGCTTCCTTGGAGGCTTCTCCTTCTCCTTATGCAAAGCTGCTGCCCCTGCACCTCCAGCACTGTCTTCCTATTCTGTTTAGCCACCAAACTTCTCACAGGAAGGTTAGGAAGTGAGACCACACAGGAAATAAAGGAGAGAAAAAAGTCTCCTGGCATCCATTCCCTGCCATAGTTGTTCCATGCTCATATTGGCCAAACCAGGAAAGTGCAGACAGGGGAAAATAGCTACATGTCAAGGGAAAAACAAACCAGCCTTTCCTAATTCTGTCTCAGCGTGTATTCATTTACTAGACCAAGTGCCTTTGACGCAGCCTGATGGGCAGACAAGAGAGCCTGCCTTTGTAATCTGTGCCCACAAGGGAGAAATGAGGCCCAACAAATACCTTACCATGACTGGGTCACCACTGGGATGTTTTAACACTGGTGTTCAACACCAACATTTTCTTCTGAGGAGGTGTCATAGGGGTTGGCTCTGCCATTGGCATGGCTCAGGAAGGAGCTGGTTACACCACAGCTTCCCCCTTCAGAGGATTCATCATATCCCCTGTCAGGCAAACTCTTTTATAGTGATGACCAAGTAGCTGTTTACAGGTACTCCACTGGCCACCATCTGGGACGTTTCCAAATATATGCAGCTGCATTCTTGGGGTAAATTTCCTTTTACAAGCTGGAGTTAGAATGAATTTTATATCAATGAGTAGCATGTGAGCTGCTGGCTCATTGTCCTAGAGTTCAAAAGTTTAAGGTGGTTTCTGAATACCACCTAAGGTGGCAGATGAGTTCCTTTTAACCTAGAAAATAATTTGTTTTTAAGAGTGAAGCACTGATTCAAACTGAATCTGGGTATTTAATGGAAAACGGAGTCTAGGACAGTAATTTTGGTGGTACTGTTGCCACCCTGAAACTTTCATAGTTCAAAAGGTGGCATCAGTCTTTGACAAAAATGAAATTGTTTGACACTTATTTCAGCAGTTTCCATTGAGAAATTGGCTTGTTCAGGGCCCTGTCTCTTTAAAAACATTACATCAACTTCAGTAGATCTTACTTGATAACGCTCACTGAGTTCCTAGCAATTACCACTATTTATTATTTGCATATGAGATTTTTAGGGACTATCCAAGCAGAACAGCAGTAGCCCCATGCCCTAGAAAGCTTTCAAGCTCAGCGGAAGACAGCTGGTAACAGACACAATACATAAGGCAGCAGCAGCCAGAAATCCAAGGAACGTTAAGGAGAGTCATTTCTTAGAAAAGGGACATTTCCCAAAGCCATCTGAAGATGACTGAAATTGGGATACTTTGGAAATACCAAAAAATGTGCACTCTTAAATACCTAACAGGAGGGTGGTAGAGCCTGGGAGCACAGGTCAGTAAGAGGCAGAAGGGAACACACCGAGAGCGAGTGGGAGATGATTGTGAGGCTGAGAGTACATCACAGATGGCCTTGGATGAACAGGCATTTTACTTGCATCTAATCCAGCAGAGCAGAGAGGTATCCCAGAAATCATTTAAGCAAAGAGGTAGGTTTGGAAAAATCAGCTTTGCAGTAGCAGGTAAGGACTATGGGAAAGCCAAGAAGAATTCTGCCATAACAGAAATACAGGAATAAAGTTTAGCTCTGTGAATAAAGCCTTTACATTACTGAATACATACCTCCAGATTTAAGCATTACCTGGATACAGAGCAGTCCTAGTCAAAGATAATGCCCAAATCACAAGTCTGAGTGAGAAGCAAGATGCTGGGGCTTTAATAATCAAAGAGCACGTGCAGCCAGCTCTCAGTTGTCTGTGGGTGACTAATCCATGCTGCAAATTAACCATGCTGCAAGTGTGGAGACACTGGAGGAGCCCCAGAGCAGAGCCAGCAGATTCAGGCATGGGCCAAGCAAATGAAGCCATACAGCTCTCCGGGTCTTCAGAGGTCCATACTCTGCTTCTGTGGGCAGGGCTGCTCCTAAATGACCAACTTGAAGATTACTTGCTGTGATGTAAAAAACCACTCGGGTGCTTTTGCCTGGGGCTGCTCAGAGTTTTGGATTCCTGGAGCACTCAGGAAAGCAAGCAAATGCTTTGCAACCACACAGAGACAGTGTGGGTCCAGCAGTATATCTGGTATGACAAGCTTTGATGGACACCAGAATGATCTGTATGGAGACACTCAGGTGGCTGCCATAGAGCCAACATTCCAAGCAGGGGGAAGCTGAGCCAGGTGTGATGCATCTTGCTCCACCTCTCTGCAGACTGGCCGAGATGGCCTTACACTGCACTCTCTTGATACACCCACCCCCTGCTATGTGGTTTTGTCACAACACAGACTTCCCAGTCCCTTCTTTACCTGTAGACTGCCATGCAAACATCAGACTGGTGGTAAACGCTAAGACGTGCTCGCTGTGCTGATCTCGAGCTTACGTGATGCTGCCTTAATCATCATCCTTGGACTAGAAGCAGCCAGCATGACACTGACCTAGCAAGAATTTGGACTGGCTACGATGTCAGGAACTGAAGGGGCCCTCTTAATTGCCTTGTGGGTCACATACTCTACCCTGCTTCCTGTACCTTCCTGGGTTTAGCAGTGGGGAGCTGTCAGTAACCACAGTGCTATGACTAACACGACACACCACGCCACGCTCATGAGAACTGTAAGATCCTTTTCTAAGCGGGACAGTCTAGCAGGTGGGACAGGAAGGGCATGAGTCTCCTTCTCTGCCTTGGGAAGCCCACGCAGCCTCCATCAGGGAGCTGGAAAGAAGCGTGGACAGCAGCAAAGGCGATTTGTATGTAATATACCAGAGTGCCTCAGGAAAAAACTTACAGCAAACTGCAGAGAAGTCTGATGTCAGGGAGTTATCGTGCACTTTGCAAGGCAGAAAGTAGGAGGACGTGAAATGGGGTTGCCAATTCCTCCTGCTTTCTCAGTCTCAGTCACTTTGCTCCCCTAACTGTTAAATTGTGCACATACATCCTCAAACAGATCCACACTAACATAAAGCCAGCTTTGCTGTTGCTTCTGCAAAGCCCTTCTCCAGCACCAGACTACGCTTACGGTCTCTCTGCTAGCCTGCTGAGATATATATACACCTAAAACTTCCCTCACTGCCTTTGGCATAATGCTGTTGAATAATCAATCCTGCTCCCCAGAGCCATGCAATTCCTAGGCCACGCTGGGGGTGCTGCTCTCTCCTCCTCACTCGGTGCTTGCTGTCCCAGCCAAGCCAGCAGTTCTCCTGCCTGTTCACATCACTATGCTCAGCTCACCCTCAATGAGCCTGGCTCTTTTTCCACCTCATTCTGCACCTCCCCCTACACCACCAGCTGCTTCACATCACCTCTGCTCCACACAGATTTGCACCAATTTCCAGAATCATGTTATTCTTGTAAAAGTAATACAAACTCTCAGAATAGCACAGGGGGCTTTTTAACCTGTGTCCTTTATGATGGCATGATGACCAGATATAACTACTACTGAACCAATGTCACAGAGACCCCTGAGGGTGTTGCAACACTTCAACCAACTACTGGATTTAACTTGGTTTCAGTTTGATCAGTGCAAGCTGTGTGTGCACCTGCCTGCAGGACAAGCTGTACAGAAGGAAGAGCTGTGGCCCATTCTGAGTGTATACCCCCAGATTGCTGAAGAAAAAGATCTGGCAGTCGTGCACACAATTAATAACTCAATAAGCACTCAGTAAGAAACTCTGCGTAGAAGACTGCAAAGTAACCTCACCTCATAGCCAACCTTAGGCAAGAAAGAGAAGGGTGAACTGAAGCCCCTTCCCTTGGCCAGATGGTCAACCAAGCAAAGACAGGCCACCTGGGGCAGTCCTGATCTGAGCCAGGCAGCAGGACAGCCACTTCATGCAACACGAGGATGTCTGCATGACTCTGGGGGACTGTGTTCTAAGGCAGATATTGGAGTTAATCTGAATTTATACCAAAATTATCTATGCTTTCCAGTTTTCCCTTTCCTTATACACATACTCTGCAAGAAGAGGGGAATTATACCCATGTCTAACCTTCATCTTTATATTTGTTGAACTATGATAAAAACAAGCATCAGTCACCAGAAGCAGGACTTTCAAAGTACCAGGTCTTCTGCATACCTGTGTGTCAGTAGGACATCACTTTTACCACAACAAGCACACCATGCTCCTGCTTACTCTTCCTATCTGTCCTTCCTCTTCTCCCCCAGCTGTTTTTAACAAGAGTGGATACGCTTGTTCTTTAGAATCCACACTCTCACAACTCAGTATTTACCTCAAGATGTACTTCCACATGTTGCCCTCATTCAAAACTGCCCAAAGGGCAGCACGGCCACTGGGGAAGAGCAGTTACAAAACATCTACAGGATTTAGAAGCACAGGTTCTGCTTACCCTCAGTCTCACTCCTAATGGTAAATACAGCTGACATTTCTGCAATTTCCTTTTTAAAGGTTAGAAATTGGATTTTAAAGGATATTTGGATGACTTTTTTTTACCTTTAGCTGAAGAATAACACAACAGAGGATCATTTCAAGTCCCAAACAAGAGACATACACTAGAGAACGATGGAGGAAGTCCCTCCAAGGCTCAGAGTGAAAGGCAGGAAACTGCCATGGCCACTTGAGCAAGTTCTGAATCCAAATCCCTTCCAACACCTGAAACTGGTTGGCACAAAGGTGTAAACCATCTTTAAACACATGATCTGTTGCACTATTTGGTCACAGGTGGCTGTGGAAACACCTCTGGGGAATTATTTTTGGCAGATACTGATCTACTTCAACCAGATGACAGGCACCTTCCTCCCTCCTCCTCGCTTTGTGTTAGGACAATCTCCTCTAGCAAGGCCCCTCTGGCCAGCTCCCAGCTCTTTCTCAGGGCAAGGACCAGGACTGAAATCCTTGCTGTAGCTTTTCCTAAGATGATTTTATATCACTTCCCTGTTTCTCAGCTGGCCTTAGCTCTACTCCACGTCTCTTGGACAACTTACAAACCCAAGAAGGGCTCATCTCCTGTCTGGAAGGCAAGGGCCCCCAACAGAGACTTCCCTCTGCCACCCTGATAGAAGAAAAATGCTTTCCTGCTATCAAGGCAAGACATTGCCCTCTCCTATTCTATGAGCCAGGTGAATAAAGGGCTCAGTGGAGTTCAGTTGGGTGTAACTCATTTAGGATGTCTCCAGGGTAAGAGGAGAGGCTTGGTCTATCTGAACTGCAAAATTACTAATTGCCAACACATTATCTGCCAACCTCAGCCCAGGGATCTGTGAATCATCCACAAACCAATACAGGTTTCTGCAAATAACATTCATCACTGTTTTTTTCCCCTCCAGAGGCCATTTTCCTGGGAATGGATTACAAACAGTTCAGGTCAGTCACTCAGTGTGTGTTTACAACGACTAGTGTTAGTTGGCTGTGCCACACGCCATCATTTCTTACACTTCAGCCAAGCTGTCACTTTCTGAAGACCATAACATCAAATGGGAGCTAAAAAATACTACATCTTTCATGATGCAGAGACATGACAATTTACGTTAAAATTCAGATATGCACAAGCCAAAGCACAGGAAAATCGTATGTTTTTCCTGAAACTAACAGCAGCCATGCAACTTCAGGGTTTGGCTTTTGATCTGGCAGCAAGCAGAGGTAGGGTACTATTTAACTCATTTCTTGAGCATCTCCAGTGACACACACACACTTTCTTCTTTACTCATTTATAACAAGCCAGCAGCTTCACTCACGTGCAATAAAAGGTTTATCTTTACATATCAAAGGAAAGGGACTTGGAGTGGGCTGTTGGTTAGAATATTGTTAAAGACTGAGCACAAAACTATGCGCAATCCTCCGATCTGTTGGCTCAGACCAGCAACGGACACTTGTGTGGTAGATTTATATCAGTTGTCAAGCTTTCCATTTGACCTTTTAAACACTGGCACACAGCCTCAGTCCTTTTGCAGCCCAAGGTCTGACGTTAGTGATTCAGCAGCTCATCGGATACCCAGTAAAGTCTGCAGGCATACAGGACAATGTGTTTTTCAGTGATAATTTTCCATCAATGCTTTTTACTTTCTTTGTAAGTCCATCTCTTAATATTAAAGATCAAAAGATGGAAGCCCTTGATAATTTCTTCAGACAAGGTATGTTAATTACAGTATGAAAATCATTTTAACACAAATGAGGCATATCATGCCATCTTATGACTGTACGCCCTTCCTCTATTAGCTTTTTTAATTGTTCTCAATGCTTTTTACATTAACATGTGCTGATATTTAATGGCTAATAAAACAATGATTTGTAGAACTGTTTACAAATGGCTGATTTATTTATATCACATCATAGCACTTGCTGTCAAATGCAACTTCCATGGCATAACTGAGAATGCAATAGATGAGGAAAAAACAGGACCCTGTTGGTACTATGCAGCTTGCACCACCTGCACAATTCGGTCACAGGTAGCTGCTTGTTTTATGTGGCTGTGGAAATGCATCTGAGAGATTATTTTTGGCTGATACTGATCTACTTTAACCAAAGAAGTGGTTCAGAAATGCTTTTGTACATAGAAACCCTGTGAAACTGTTTCAAGCACCTCCTCTTCATCCCTGTCTCTTCAAACCAAGATTTGCTCTAGTACAAAAACAGGGGAAGATGCAGGAAAACAGAGATTAGTAGTTGTAGTGAGAGACTAATGCAGAAAAAAGTTTTTAAGAGAAGGCTATGCAGGTGTACACCACAACTCTGCCTGTGGCTCTGCCATGAATGAGGTTAGTCCTTCCACATCAGACTCCTTGAAAAGAAAAATCCAGATAGAGAGAAGAACAGCTTAAACGTGAGCAGAATCTGTCTGGTTCATTACAAAGGCATTTCTATAGCAACACTGGGTAATGTACCCGTAGGTTTTGTTTTTGCAATGGATGAAAGTCACGAATGCATTTTTTCCCCCCCCCCACCTTCAAAGAGGACAACTCTTGTTTCAGAGCTCCCAGACCTAGGAAGAGTTTGAAGTCAGCACAATGTCTCAAGTTTTTAGCCAGTTCAAAAGACCCAAAAGTGAAATCTCTTAAGATTTTTTAACAAGAATGGCAGATGTTGAACAATATAATTAAAAATGTGTGAGAGCTATGAGAAGTACTTGAGATTTTGGAACCAGCCCAGTGAAGAACAGGGGTGAAAAAGCATAGGATTTCAATAATATACTTCCCACTTTCACAGATCGCATTATGCTATGATTTAATATTACAGGTTTTACGTAAGAGAATACCATTTCACTTTTGGAATAAAACTGGAACCTCAAGCAGATCTCTCTCTGAATCCAAGAGTGACATGACTAATTCATCTCCTGACTTGAACAGTCAATACCTCTCAGGAGGCAGAAAAAATTGCCAGGAAAGGGCAGCACACTTGCAAAGCCAAACTTTCACAGCTAACAACAGCAATAGCTATATTCACTTGCTCAACCTTAATTCACTCTGTTGCTGAGTTCCATTATTAGTTTTTAATTACATGACCTTGCAGATTTTTCCATAGGATTCCTGGAAAAATTACAAAATTTACTGACCTTTCTCATTCTTTGCATTATTTTGTACACCATGTAAATCCAGCATAAGTTCTTGTACAAAAGTCCACATTCTTTTACGTGGTTGTGCTCATTCAAACCTCCTAATTCCTTACAAACACGTTTACTTTTGAACAGCTGAAAAGCAACATTGCGCTCTTTCTTTTTTTTTTTTCCCTATTTTACTCATAACAAGAAGTCCAGAGAGAAAGTAGAGGCATTACAATCACGAAAATCAGTGAGTTTTGCATGCTAAGAGCCCAATCCTTCAGAATATTTAGTATCTTGTGCCAATACCTAGCACGAGGCACAGCAGCTAGTGCTCACCTGCTCATCCAGAACCCAGGCAGTGAGTTGAGCACTTCGAAAATGCACAAATTCTGGCTCTGTGGTGCAAAAATCTCTGTCTTTTCAGCAAGCCAGGCATTATATGCAGTCTGTGAGGTGAAGGCTAGGAGCTCATGCAATCAACATGGCTTCTATAAATGGAGGTCAGTGGAGAATGATCAAATCAGGGGCAGGATTAATTGCTGGGATAATGAGGGACAGGTGGGAGAAGATACTGCCTGACTTCAGGTTTGGTAATCTAGGGAGCAGCTGAAAGCTCCACAGCATCAAGCTGAGTGATATCCCCTCCCCAGAGGCCAGGAAATTAACACTGTACTGTCTCACGCATACATACAGATAAAAGGTATCCTTAAGTGAGTGTTATGTAAATTAAAAAAAAAAATCCCCCTCCCCACTCTTTTGAGGGAGTCTGACTCACGATTTTCAAACTTTTGAGGATTTGTAAAGGCTTTTCTCACAGTGCAAGCCATAGCCACAGCCTTAAAAAGCAAAGGTGGGTGGAAAGGACATAAACACACCAGCATCACACAGAAAGGAGTTGTAAAGCCATCAGGCAACTTCTTACCTTTGAACACCAGATTTTGAACTCTGAACAAGCTTTTACCAGTGCTTCTTTTGGGGCAAGGTGAAAATTTATTTGTTCATTTGATTTCTTACATTTAAAACAAAAGGGAAGCCTGCATCCCTCACTCAGAAACCAGGTGGACATCTGCTCTCCATGACTGGGGCAGGTGGGATATGGACAGCCCCATCACTGGCACCTGTCCCTTGAGCTAGTGCCTGACTTGAAAGCACAAAGTTTTTCACCCTGTGCATGGACCTGCCTCAGGAGGGATGGATGCACCAGCTCTGCCTTGCCATGCCACCCCTGCCCCACAGCACAGATGCCTCCTGTCCTCTTCTAGTCCCCTCTCCTAGTCCCACAACCCCAGAGCCGTGCCAGCTCCCTGGCCTGTCCAGCTCCCCATGCGCTCCAGTCTTCTCCCTCTCAGGATCTCTATTCCTCAAACACCACCACTTTCTCTGTCAGGGAAATTAAGGAAAAGGTTATTACAGGGATATCAGGAGAAAGCTTTAATTTTAATTCTGAAGCCACAGCTGGCTCTCCATGTTGAGGAAGCGCTGGTTGGCCACGCTACCTTCAGCCACAGCATCCTCAGGGGAAGGTGCTTTGGGCAATTTCACTGCCAGCCTCTGGAAAGATCCCACCAGCAATCTTGCTGTTCAGGGTTTGTTATCTGGCTGCATTTGAGGAAAGTGTTTTTGTGACTGTAGTATGGGTGACACCTTCCCTCTCCTTGCAGACAAACACGACAACCTTGTTCCAGAGGCTGGAACTGCTAGAGGCTCTCAGTGAAAGAGCTGTAATGATTTATATATATATTTTTTTTCTTATTCTCAGAAATGGATCAATTATTGGAAGTGAAATTTAATAATAGTGATAATCACTTTGCTGCCTGACATAAAAACTTCTGCCAGCGTGAGCTGCAAACAAAGTGCTGGGCAGAAGTAACAGTGGGCGTTTCAACCTGCGCTGACTGCACCCAGCCACCCAAAACACCTCACCCCTCTTCTTCCCCCCAAAAGCAAACTCCTTACTTTTTTCTTTACAATAATTCACTCAAAAGTAGACATAAGGCTCTTAGGAAAAATATCCCCTGAGGATGATGTCAGTTTTTCTCAGCAGGTCTTTGACTATTAATTCCTTTTCATTTGATATGATATAAGCCCTTGGCTGCACATCTTCAATTTCATTAAAATTTTGCAAATTTTGAAACCCAACATTGCAAATTTCAATTTAGAGGAATCCAGCACAGTCTATTTAAGCAGTAAAGTATCCAGTCTGTAGCTGGAGACTTCTGAGTTTTTATCCTGTTGTACTGATATTCTTTATTTTCTTTTTATATCATCTTTTTCAGTGTTAATGTCATGGAATCTTTGCCTTGAAAAAGCAAGTGTCTCCTGTTTTCTGCAAAATTTCATTCCACTAACCTGGGTGCTAATGACCTGTGTATGTTTTTAATCTTAAATAATCCTTAAAAATCGTGCTCCTATCCTAACGAATGCATTGCTCTTTTCTTTCTCATTTAGTTGCTTTGGCAAAGGTTACATATGGTTGATCAGATATGTAGCACACAAATGTTACTGTCAGTCTCAGTTCAATTCTGAGTAAGAGAAGCCCCCACAAGCCAACAGATGTGCTAATACACAGGCGGAACCAGCGGTTAGGCTGTAATTTTTTTATTTTAAGAAGCCTCTTTGCAGACCTATGTGCTTCCTATACCAAAGAAATGCAGAACTGCAAATATGGGCTTTTGTGTTCAAGCCATTGACAGAGGCAAATAGTTTTTTGTTGGTTTTTTTTTCTCCCTTGCACAGCTTTCATTTCAGTACGGACATTTGCATTCTTATGGATGAGTAATTCCGAGGGAGAATGCACGCTAAAAAGGTAAGACTACAGAAGAGTGTCTGTTTAGTTTTGAGAAGACTCTAGCTCTTGTCTAAGCTGATGTTCCTGCTATGCATTTCTAAGGGTAGTAACTCCATGTGCAAACAGGAATACTGTGGATTAAGAGTGATGGGTCCCCATATCATTTATCCACTTTTATTTTCTTGCATAGGTTGCCAAAAGAGAGAAAGAAGAGCTTGTCCTGGTGATCGCTTCTTCTAAATACTGAGCTTCTAGGATTTATAGGCAGACTTTGCCTATCATGGCAATTCTTTCTGCAAATTTCTGATAGGAAAAATAATTCATAGTCTCCTGCAAGTTTTTATTTTCCTAATGTAATTTTGTCCAGATTAAATATCAGAAAGGGCCTCTCACATGCCCCTTCAGCAAACCATTTTCCCCTTCGCTATTCAATCAGAAAATGATTAAGTTTGGGAAACTGCAAAGATGTAGCTAAAGATACAAATCCAAATTAAAGATCTCTTCCTTAGTCAACTCTGACCAACCTTTCAACATAGGGACTAACTCCTAGAACACTCCTCCACAACCAGTAATTTCAAAGATACTGTTCCTTCTGGTAAAAGCTGTACCTTCTGCTCTTGGCTTGCCTTGGCTTACCTCTGAAAAAATAAGTATTTTTAATTGGACTTGACTGACTTCAAGCGAAATCCTAGTGGAGATTAGGCAGCAGCCAGAATTAGGGTCTTTGGGTTGGCGTATTTCTAGCAACAATGACAAAAGCAAATGGTTGTATGGTATTTTCATGCTTTGTGACTCCCATATATATACGAATATAAGTAGGCGGCCACGCTCTGTGCAACATGAAACAGTAGAAATACGCAGACAAAACCCATCTGATGTCCTTAGCTGCCCACACAAGTCCCCTGACTGTACTAAGCACCCAGGACCTGTATGCTACTCCCAGACATGAAGCATGAACATTGTCCCAAGCCTTTGCACCCTGCTGCAGCTAACACATGGAAATTTGCTTTGGCTCTTCTGAAGTAAAGCTAAAATAAAGCCAGACAGATGATTTTTTTTGGCTGCAGATATGTTAAAATAAATCACTGAAAAATCTGAGGGCAATGTCAACCCACCCTGTGGCTGTGGGCAGCAGCAGTCACCACAAATGCTGTGGCATGCCACAAATTTTCCCCGCTCTGCTGCCCTGCTGCAGACGTGCACTGCAGCGTATTTATGCTCCCCAACCCTGCTTGCCCCGGGAAAGTAACACTGTGAACAAAACCATCCCAAATCATCTCCAGTTGCTCCTACAGTTTGTCAGTTGCCACTGGGCAATTCCACTACTGCTTAGAAAGAGCATCCTATGAAACTAAACGATAGTCAAAGGCAAATGGCCACCCCGTACGTGCCTGAATATTTCTGCGTGGTGGAATACTCCCTAAAGGGCAAATTTTTCCATTTCTAAGAACAAGAATTCTGCTCTTCTTATTCTAGGTCACTTGTGGAACCACACAGATAACAGATCTCAACAGAATGTCACTAATGATAAAGTCCGGGGTTTTCAGAACTGTGTTTCTGAAGGAAAGCACTTTATTTAAGTATCTAAATGGAAGGGGCAATTTTTCACACACAATTTCCAAGACGTACTTTTGAAAGCACTGGCCCAAATATCACCATTATATTTGGATATTGAAAAGTGAAGCAGGCTGGTCTGGGTGTTGAACCACCAGGGAAAGGAAAAGTGCAGTGGTCTGTTTAAACACTGATTTGCTGAATAGGATGGGACCAGCCACACCACCCTGTGTGCCACAAACATTGCTATTTTCTGACTGACCGTGACCACACAGGACTGAGTCACCTAATTCATAGCTGCCGGTGCAATGGAGCCAACTCGCAGCCTGGAAACATCAGCTTGGCTTTTATCCCAAAGCATGCTTCTTCTGCTCTCTGCTCTGCTGAATTTTTTATTGCAGCTGAACAGCTTGCAAATAAGAAGGTTTAAACATGTACAATGTACCACATGCAAAGGAAGATTTTGCAAAAGGTAGGGCTGATCGTTGGCTGCACCGGAGCTGCTGGAGCTTGGCACCTGAATGGTGCTTTCCCACAATCTCCTCCATGGTTCAAAAGCCATACCCGGGGGAAATTTCAACAGTCAATATTTTCAGCAGCCAGTTAGTAAAATAATTGCTTTTGGCTGAAAAAAAAATTAAATATCACTGAGCCATAATAAAAATATTATTTTGTTTTTAAAGAACACCTTAGCTTCAAGGCATCGAGTCCATCTCTGGCCACGCTGAGATGGCAGCCGTCCTGCATCTCGACATGCAGGGGGAAAAAAATCTGAGACTCGTTTCCGCTTTTCTCTGTTCTCACCTGAATGACTGGATCAAGGTTGAACAACCACAGACAGCAGGAAAAAAAGATCATTGAACAGAAGTGGAAATGTGAAATACGTCAAATGATTTTTTTAATTTTTTTTTTTTAGCTGTCACAAGTGCTCAGGGGTTGTGGCCAACGGGGCAAGAACAGACAGGCAGTCTGCAGAACGGGAGATTTCTGACGGTGAAGTCCTATTGGGGTTTTTTGGGACAGTTACATATAAGACACCAAAGGAATGGCTCAGAACTACTATCCCCACCTACAGTGTTTCTTTTCCTTTACATTTACGGTAACAATGTTTGGGCAACAGTTTGTTTTTTTCAGTTCCCACTTACTATTCATTGTGAAACTTGGTAAGATTGGCCATGTTATAATGTTACTCCATGAGTATGTGGATAAAAGACATTTTTCTTCAGCAGCTGTTTGTTGCATTTCTGAACCTAACCCATTGTTTGGGTCATTCCTTAGGGTGTATAACATGGTTGGCATTGATCTGGCAGAAACCTTCTGCTATCCCTCTCATTTTTATTACTGTGTATATAAAACATATGGAAATGTTTTCTGATACTTTGTCCAACTGCTTAAACACTCAGTACCAAAACTAATTGCCAAAATTCTCACCACTGCTACAGCGAGTGACTTAGGCATGATTCGGAGCAGTGGGCAGATCCATAAGCAAAAATACTAAAGTAAAACTCCACATCATACAAACAGCAGCAGCATGGCAAGCTACAAAGATCAAGTTACAAATTTAAGTTACTCCAAAGTTTTTAGCGGAAGTATTTAGTCTGAAATAAAAGTTCCCACCCTAAGCCTGATTATGTGTGCAAAGGAAAGGGATTCATTTGGTTATGCTATAGAACAAGGAACCTTTCCAAACTGTACAGTGAGTGCTGCTATTCCTTTTATTTGATAAGTGTAAAATTATTTATTTTAGGTTATCTAGGCCTTAAATTTACAGAAAAGTAAATTTAAATTAACTTCACATTCACTGATGTTAAGTAGCTTTATTTAAGTCAGTTGAGAACTGCATGGGCTATCTGAGTCCTAGTCTGCTCGGTGAAACTTGACCTTTTACAACAGCAACCGAGTAAAAAACCCTCTTATGCCATTTCCAGTTGCAGAAATAATACCTAAGCAAACACTACTGACAAAGTCTTCAGGAAGAAAATATTTGCAGTAGATAGACAATATCATTTTAAAGGCAATCTTGAATGAGAACCTTTGATGTCTGCCAACTTTTTTAGTATCTGAGAATACCTGCTGCTGGAAAACTCTCTGGTGGCTTAACACTGCTTTGGTAGACAAGTTTGTCTTGGCTCATAATTAAGGCCAAATCTACAAAACACCTGTCTACATTGAGGAGCAAATTTTACCCTCAGAAATTCAAATCTGTGAGAAAATCAGTATTAGAATAAAAATATACTGATTTTCATGTGTGGGATTGCAAAATGTACAGTAAAACCGTAAAAGTGACAGATCAGCCTTCATTTTTATATTTCACTTCATTAAAACAAGGTATCTTTAAATTCCTGATTATGCTGCCTTGTTCACAACCATTCTTTTTAAAACACTGCCTTACCACTGTTCACATGCTTAATATTCTTGATGGTAGTTACAGTGTTCAGGTTTGGTCATACCTTACTCATCATTTAATGTTAAAGAGGTACATTTCTAAGCAAAAGATGCCGCCTGAGCGCCCGTAAAAAGGATGTGTGAATGGCCCCGTGTTCCCTTTTGCCACAAAGCAGTACAAGTTTGCACACTGACATTTGTATTTTAAAACCACTGACTGAACAAATTGACAGCAGCATGTGCCCTGGTGTGAGTGTCTGTGACCACAAACCCCACTGGGGTTTCTGAAGGTGCAAGTTTTGAAGCTTGGAGACAGAGGGTTCTTTACTAACAGTTTCTGGATATTATCATAGAATCACAGAATGGTTTGGGGTGGAAGGGACCTTAAAGATCATCCAGTTCCAACTCCCCTGCCATCAGCAGGGACACCTTCC
>NW_010291820.1:20469-39796 GCF_000700745.2 Antrostomus carolinensis | reverse complement strand
AAAGCCTCATCCCACCTGGCCTTCAACACTTCCAGGGAGGGGGCAGCCACAGCTTCTCTGGGCAACCTGTTCCAGTGTCTGACCACCCTCACAGTGAAGAATTTCTTCCTAATATCTCATCTAAATCTCCCCTCTTCCAGTTTAGAGCCATTAATGGCAGCCACATTTTCAAACTTCAGTTTCCCAAGCAATTTTTTATGTCTGTCTGCCATTGGATGAAGCTTTGAGCAACCTGCTCTAGTGGACGGTGTCCCTTCTGATGGCAGGGGGGCTGGAACTAGATGATCTTTAAGGTCCCTTCCAACCCAGACCATTCTATGATTTCTATGATTATTTGGAGAACAGCCATAGCTGATACTAAGATTCAATACTGGCAACTACGCCAGCAGAAATAGTGCCTTTCCTGGGAAGCTGGAGGTGCCAGTTCCAGGACAGAAATCTTGGCTTTGACACAACCTTTCTCAGCAAGCCAGATTTTCCCACCTGCTACACCTACCTCAGCCATCGCCGCAAGAGAACTGACTGAGGTGGCAGCGAAGGAGCACATGCAGTATAATTCAAGATGTTTAACACATTATTATGCCTCACTTTACTGCTTTCTCTGGCAGTAACTTAAATCCTTTGCAAGCTGACCATGCTCTAAGCAGCGCTCACAATGGAAATTCACTGTCTTAAGCCTGGCAAAAACATCTGGCCGAGAATTACATTCTGAAATGGGATCGAGACTCCCATTTCTGTCCCTAAGAGATGGTTGTTTACTGGTGTGACACCTCACAGACTTAGAATACACCAAAGGCAAGAAAAATATATATCTTGTTTTCTCTCTGTGATATATTCAGCTTGAAATTCAGTTATGGATGAGAGGTTTTCATTTTTCCCCACATGAATATGACTACTCTTAGTACACTAGGAGGAAAGTCTCTGAAAAGCAAATTCCCCAGAACAAAGCGCACTAGTTAACTGATATGAAATAATTTACAATAAAATGATAAATAAACCATGTCTACCAATTTTGCTGCCTTATAGTAAATGTTTGATAGGTACATGAAAAGTAGCTCTAATAAAGTGTGTAGATTGTGAAAATTAGATTAAGAGGCAGTGTGACTGCTTGGCAATCCTAACAAAGTCTATCTGGGGAAACTGCCAACGCGTACGGTTTATGTGCACATGCAGATCTTTGTACAGTGCTGCTGCCGTTCTGCCTCTGCCAAGAGGGAAAGTTTGCCCTGTCAGCAGCAGTGCTTCTGGCCACACTCAAGTGCTGATTCCTCTTCATCATTTCCCCCTCCCACCAGCGTCACAAGTATTAACCAAAAGTCATTCATAAAAAGCTTTCACCACACAGCAGTTTGACTTCTACTCTAGACAGCTCTCAGCAAGGAAGAGGCAAAGAGCTGGGCAATTTGACCTCATGTGCCTCTTTTTCTTCAATTCACAGCATGCCTGTCAGCACTGCCATAAATATCACACCTTCCATGTGACAGGGCTTCATGGCAGTCTTTGGTTCGCTAACTTTTGTCACCCTCTTAATTACACTTCCTCCTTAAGTCACTCGGTGCCGCACTGACCTGCAGGAGCCAGGGGCTGGCGGAGGAGCTGCGTGCTGTGCTCGAGGCTGAGCCTGGAGGAACCATGCGGTGGTGGGGCTCAGGAGGAGGCACGTACCACTTCTCAGCTCCTTTGCTTTCATCTGGGTAGCAACACTTCGTTACTTCACCATCTTTTTTGGAATAATTTTGAAATAAGCCTGTTAGGGAAATGCAAAATAAAGAGTATTTTCAATATTGCACCTCAATTTTTTATCTAAATCCAGTGCAATTTGTTGTGAGCTTGAGGAACTTTCCTTACCCACCCTGACCAATCTCCAAAACGCACCCAATCCCTGCAGTCCCCAAAGCAGCTGCTGGGTCTGCAGATGCTCCCACAGCTAATGCGCACAGCTTGACTTCCACTAAAGCTGCTTCATGGTCTTCCTCTTGGGGATTGTGTGATAACACAGAAGTAGACAGAAAGCTCATGTGAACAACGTACGTTTTTACCCAGATCACAAAATACTCACCCCGCTCACCATACAGAGATGGAAATACAGAGTTCATGCTTGGCCAGACTTTTAGTATGATTTGACCAACAGGGCCAGGAATTTTGGTGTAGGTAGGGGGATCGCTGTCCCTCAAAAGCCCCACCGTACTGCAAGTCAGCCAAGGGCCCACCACATCCAAGCATCACTCCTGCTTGCTGAGGAACTGCGTTACAGAGGCTGCAGAGGCAGTCACAGCCTTTGCCCAGGCCAAGGGAACGGCAAGGCTGGATCCAGCTTGAGGGGACTGAAAACCAGCCCCAGTGCCTGGCCAAGGGAGCGCTGGCAGGCTGCAGCACCGGGCAGTACTTCACCATAAGGAACACACCACGGGCACCACTGTCCCCCCATTTCAATGTTTTCTTTCTATCTATTTTCTGTATTTTAACTATAGAGAATGTTATCAGTTTAATCATTCTGAATCTCACTAAGGTCTCACCCTTGATGAAACTGAGGCAAAAACTTCCACAGCTTGATTGTGTGTTGTGTAAAAAAGCACTGCCTTTCACTGGCAGCGTGCTATATTTTTATTATACTTCTTGTTATGTTTTATTATATATTTACTTAAATTTTCCAAAATACTCTATAGTCTGAAATATAAGATATGTTTCAAATGCCTCATGAAATAAGCAAAAATAGCCTTCAAATTTAGCAATAAAATAAAGTCATCTCCCAGAATGAATCAATAAAACCGCCATGCCATTTTCAAGTAAAATGATACCACATTGCCAGAATGACAAGCACAGAATTGCCTCACAGATAATAAACCAGAACTGAATTTGAGAGAAACCTCATATAGACTTTCTACAGTGAATCATCTTTTTTTTTTTTTTTTATTTTTAGCTGGGGGTTGAAGAAAGGGTGATTCATCCCATTCTGAAATTGTTTTCCATTTCAATACAATACAACTTTGTTTTCTGCAACACCTTACTGAGCAATGTTGGAAGCGCAGAATAATAAGCAGCTAAATCACTCCCAGCAGAAGAGAAAAACAAGTCTGGGGACAGGAAGAAGCATTTTCCATCTGAGATCTAGGAAGGAGTGGAGAATCAATGAGGCAGAGTTGTACGAAAAAGCCTTTCTCAAAGCAAAGAAAATTCACCTGTTTAAAAGAGAAACGAAAGATTTTGAAGGCAGAGAGAGAAGCGGTCAGTATTAGGTGAAAAGAAGAAACTGGGAGATGTGGGCTTTAAAAGCAGTGAGGCATTTGGGAGCCCTTTCTTAGCTGTCAGGAGAGAGTGTGGTGTTTGTGACGTGGACACACCGGTTTTGTCACAGCCACCGGCTGGTGATGTGGCAGATGGGGCAGCGGGAGCTGGGGCAAGGAGGGAGGAAGCAGAGGATGAGGATGCAGCCGCACCATCAAGGCAGCCTCTAATGCTGGGGGAGCACCAAGCACTGACGTGCTCACAGGGCCAAAGTGAAGGGGAATGTAAAATCAAAGCCAAGGAGGAAACAGATGCTAAAATAACAAGTAGTAAGAGGGATAAGTCAGGTTTGGGAGTGTATCTCTTGCCCAAAATGGGGATGTCTGGCTTTGAGACTCCTAGTGAGGAAGCTGTAATAAAACCACAAGTTTTCTTGCTCAGACAGCCGGAGTGACTGCGGGTAGCCGCTACCTGTGACTAATGCCATAGAGATTCTTACTGGTGCTGAGAACATGCAGATCCTGCATCTTGCAGCAGGAGGTACATGCTCAGCACTGAAGTCATTTACTTATGTCCCTCTCACCTATAAATTTAGGAGAAAAATATTGCCTGTACATTTAATTCTCAGAGCCTTGGGTAAACTCATCTATTTGATGAAGTCATCCTGGGAAAACTGTTTGCCAGGAAGGATATGAAGGAGAAGAGGATGGCTTGGCACCTCCATAGCAGCAGCTGTTCCCAAAGGTGCTGGATGTGTTGCCACCTGGAGAAGGCAAGACAGGCAGGCAGGGATTTGGGTAGGTGCAGATGCTCAGCATGCCCAGACAGGAGCAAGCAGGTAACACCCTGTGCTCTGCAACCGCCCAGGATCTGGGCCTGACTTCGCCGGGTGGCCTGCAAATCTTACCAAGAAGCCTCATTTCTGAAGAACTTCTTCGGTCATCTAATGTGGGGCTCAGCTCCAGTGGTCATCTGTCTCCTACAAGTGTGCTCTTGAGTCACGATGGTGTTCCTCCAGGCACAAAGGATGCTGGACTCCGCTTCACCTTTCTAGTGTCACCTTCTCTTCCCCAAGACACCCACTGTAACCACATCTTCAGCCCTTTGACTGTTGTTTAAGGTGACCTGAGCGTTAAAGGTCCTTTATCAATCTCAGACCACTGGCTGTTGCTCTTCTTTCAACTGGTGAGACCCATGTTCGTGACTACAAGAGACATGATCTCAGCTACACGGCTCCCCAGGAAACAACTGCCACTTCACATAAACCAGAGAAGGATATTTACTGCTTGGTGCAAGGGTGAAAGACACTAGAGTGCCCCAGTGCTGGCAGTGTAACAGTAAGAGAGCAAAATTAAGAAAGGAAAAAGTCCTCCTTGCACAAGTGAGAGCAGAAAGAGACAGAGGAAATGCAGGAGGATGGGAGCAAGAAGAAAATTATGGGAAGAGATGAGCAGAGACACATTCCAAAAAGAGATCGAGAGATCACTTCCTCCTATCAGAAAAGTCCCTTTAAATCTAACCTATAGCTCCTGTCTTTCCCTCTAGCCATCTATAAGGTGATCACCTTCACACCCATGTACCTTGCAGGCCTGGGAGAGCAGGGGAGAGGTGTAGGGCAGCCTTCCTTTCCTCTGTTAGCATCAGCATGCTGTAATATGTTTCTGCATCTTCTGGATGGCTGAGCCCTGCTTCTGACATTAGATTGTCTGCTCTTGCCATTTATTACACAAATAAACACAATAAAAATACGCCAATTATGGACATGGGGAAAAGGAAGTGATTTCTCAAGGTTCCTTCTAGTCCTGTCCTAAGTCATGTCCCAGATCTTTCCAGTGATGTATCCTTTTTCCAAACAGGCACAGCAGCATCAAAAGTACTTGTGTGGGTCTTAGTATTTCCTTTTTTGCCCCACATGTGAGGAACAAACTTAACAATAGGAGGAGTCTGGAGACTGGCTTTGATGTCACTCAGAGCTATTTGTGCTCCTCATCAAACCTCTCAATCTACAAAATCCTGCCAAGACTGTCCAGCAAACCATTAATGTGTGTTACATTCAGGCAAAATGTGTACAGTGGTTGTTCAGCTTTCCAACCAGGTACTAGAGGATTATTTAGCCAGTGGTGGGTCTGAGCTGCTTCTCTTGCACTGATAGGATGTCTACACTACTGCAAGCCAGCTCCTGGGAACCTGGTCCAAGACTGATTTCACTATGGCCATGCAAAGACTTGGAGATAAGTTTCTGGATTACATAGAACCAGCACAGGAAGGTGTACAGGCTACTTGAGAAGGGAAGTCAGAGCAGGCTCAGTTCGACTCACCCTTTGCAGTACAGTAATGCCCAGAGGATTGCTGTAGCTCATACACTTTCAGCCCTGTTTATTCTACTGTACAGCACATTGAAAGTTAGGGGAACCACTTCATTGAAACCATAGTCAAGGACTTCTGCAAAGGAGGCTCCTTTTTTATGTCCTAAACTAAGCACACTTCATTTAGGTCTGGTCCACAGTCATGTAAAAGACTGCCTGTTTTAATAGTAATGCTGGGGCTCTTCTGTAATATTTTTCACTCAAAAGCACTTCACAGAGGAAGAGAAGTCGCTTCACCTCCGACAGCTCAGGGAAGAGAGGAGTGGCACAAAAGGTTTGCCCTACGGGACTGAGTGGCCCCATGAGGTGCTCAGGCATGAACCACCCATGACTGGAAGCAGCTTGCACAAGATTTACCTGCTGCCAACTTCTCCATTATTTTGAAACCTCTTGCTGCTCATTTATTTCCCTGTCTGTGACCTACTGGGATTACTTATTGACCTGCTCAGCATGGTGCTGTATATGCAGTAGATGGAGAAATCAACCCAGGGGAAGGATGGTATTCGATGCTGCTGTCCTCCATACTCGGTCACATCATATAAAAGAACATTTAGTGTAAACGAGCCTCCTTAGCTCCTGGCTGCCCTCACAGGCAGTTGTGCAGAATATGAGCAACAACAACATCGCTGAGGAACAAAACACTATTCAGATCACAGGCACTTGAAAGGTCGAGGTTTCAGGTTATTTGCTTCCCTCCCAGATAATGGTCTATCAAAATATAAATCACCCCACCCTAGTTTCAAAACACCAACATGCAGCACTAAGGTGGGGTAAACTAAGGGCATTCCCTCCTTGCTGTTTTTTAAGAAACATTATTATTATTGATCTTTATTAAAGCAACAGCAGTTAAGCAAAGAAACAACGTATATCAGACCCACCTCAAAGAAAACCTCTGCTGCTGTCCACATCCAGTATCAACTATTTTTACTTAAGACACTAAGGGCACGTTCCCACAATCCGTACCTAACTCAGAACCATCAAGTTGCACGATGATGAACGTAACTACTAAAATGGTCCTATTGCTGGTACACCTGTCTGCCCTTCCTGTGGACAGATACCCAAGCATCTCTCATGGCTTACCAGGAGGGGAGCAGAGGGGGTCGCACAAGGCTTTGGATGATGCCTGGTCTGGTGTGGGTCCCTGTGAGGGAAGCTCTGCCATGCTCTGGTGTGTCGCTAGCACACATGTCGAAGCTCTCAGGCATGGGGAGTAGAGGGTAGCTTCTCTGTGCACCAATCTTTTTATTTCTAGAAGGCAACTGAGCTTACCCTGCATTGCTGTACACACTCTGAAGAAGCAAAGAGACAAAAAAGGAGAGGGGTTTTTTTTAAAGTTTGATTTTAAATATCCTCAATTGACTTAGATTTTCCATGCAGAAGGCTCCTTGTCACAGAAAGCAGTCTCCAGAAGGAAACTCACTCATTAGCTTGTGCCAGCTAAGTTAGAGAACAGAAGCCTCCTGGTGACTTATCTTGGTTCCTAAGTAAATCCACCAAACCCTTCTCCTGAGCCTCACATCTCCTTAAATCTCAGTCTTTGCAGGAAGGACTATGCATGCATTTTATCTTTTGTAAAAAGACTGCCTGGATTTTGAACTGAAAGACTTCAAGGCATTTCATTATTTACAAATAAGAAATAATACGATAGTTTGCGTTTTAAGTTACTTCCTACTGTATCCTCTCGATAAAATGAAGGCTATACGCCTGCACAATTTTCCATTTACACGGAATTCCACCAGTTTAATCAAAGTGAAACATAAGGTACTGTTATGGTCCTTGTACCTTCAGATTTCCTTACTGATAACCCACATACTATCCGTTAACCCATTGCATCATTCAGAAGAATAAACAACCTGGGCTCAGCATACAGGAAGCTGAACAAAAAGGAAATAGAAAATATTAGTTTTCATATATATATATATATTTTGACCTCTGCATGGTTCAGACTGACATATTTTCACAGATCAAAGTTATCCTTCGGATGAGTCTGTTAAGTTCACTACGAAGACAAAAAGCATTTCCTATTTTTCACATTTGAGCCTTTTTCATTTAAACCACAGTTACCTCAATCCCACTGAACTAAAGGACGGATCTGGTGGTTAATAAGGGTACTAAAAGTCACCCTTACTTCCCATTCTCTTGTAACAAGCCATCCAGAATCACCCAAGCTATAACCAACGTGACCATGCACTTTTTCCAAGCATCCTTCTTTTGGTTTAGCAAGACTCACATGCTTCACCATTCAGCACGTCCTCTTTTCACAGGCTGCGTGGAGTTGCGAAGCGACTTGCTAGAACATTGCTGAGATGATTGTGAACACAATCAGCTTACAAGCCTGAAATCAATGCAGTATGAATTACCTTTGTGTCAATTGGGAGAGCGTGGCATCATCATAAGGTACTAAAAAATGCTTCTGATGGCAGTGAAATGAACAGGAAGGCAGATGGATGTCTTCACCTATCACTTCTTTCTTTTGTGCCTTTAAAATGTGGGACGTTGTCACCTCTCATCTCTAAAATTCTGTTTGGCATTTCCCAATTAGCACTGTGCCACACTGACACAGTTTCTGGGCCTGGGTCTGTCAGCCACAGCCTGAAGGTTGGCAGGAGAATCCTTGGTGCCTCCCTGAGCATTGGTTAGGGGCTCAGGCATCACAACAACAGCATGCATTGCCTTGCCAGTCCAGGCAGCTGCAATGCTGCCTGTGTTGAAGACATGACAACTTGTCTGCTGGAGAGGGGAGACCATGCACCTGCTGAAAATGGCATATAAACTGCAATATTAAGGATTAGGTACTTGTGTAATGCCAAAGATCTGCACCTCAGGCACACACCTTCAAACATGCATATAACGGAAGGGGTAAGGGTGAATATATGAATTGAAAACCAAATTCCAAATCCATAACCTTGAAGGATAGTTGTGACAGATTTGTACTCTGTCAGAGAAAGGATGCAATAAAAATTCTGACAACCAGGCACAAAAGAGAGGAGTGCTGAAATTAAGTAAAATAAGTAACATTTACCTGGGGATACAGACTACAAAATCCAGATTTTTTACTTTTACTAATAAGGTAAGGAAATCTCTCCTCAGTCTGAAGAAAGGTGTTTAACACTTCTGCTGAGATGCAGAGGTGGAAACCCTTCCAGATTCTTAGCTCAGATCCTCAGTTCAGGTACAGAATCAAATCCCATCCTCTTTCTAGGTACGTAATGGGACAAGGACTCAGCCAACGCTTTCCCAATGGGAGATGCAAATAATTACTGATGAACAACAGATTAGCAATCAGAAACCCTTGACTTTGTCCCTGCCAGAAAAGAATGAATGTGGTTTAGTGTAATCAGAGGATCCATAATCAAACCAGTTTAATCATTGTGGGTGTACTGGCTCCAGCTGGGATGGAGTTAACTTCACAGCAGTGCATAAGGTGCTGTATGTTGGATGCGTCACTCAAAGGTGCAGCTAACACACCCAGTGTTTTTTCTATGGCTGAACAGTGCTTGCACAGCATCAAGGCTTTCTCATTGTCCCACTTGGCCCTCACCCCAGCAACTAGGCTGAGTGCGGGGAAGAAGTGGGGAGGAGACACAGCCAAGAGAGCTGACATGAACTAGCCAAAGAGACACTCCATACATAATAAAGTTGGGCTCAGCAATAATAACTGGGGCTACAGGCTGTCTTCTACTGCTCAGAGGCTGGCTGGACATCAATCTCCTTGTGGGAAGGGGTCAGTGAATGCTTTTGCATCACTTTTCCCCCTGCCCTTCACTTCAATATTAAACATTGTATTGATCCACAAGTCTTTTGCTTTTGCTCTTCCTATTCTGTCCCCCATTCTGCAGGGGAAGGGAGTGAGAGAACAGCTGTGGGGGTTCTCAGCTGCTGGCTGGGGTCAACCCACCACAGCGGGAAAGAGCTGGGTGCTTTGAAAAAGCCAAGGTAGTCATGCATACGTTCTGCATGTTCACTGACCCTACATAACCATTCCTCATGTAGTTCTGCAGTGCTGGTGTGAGAAGGGAACAGAGTGTCATTTTCCCCTTGTGTTTCCTTTTAAGGTCAATTAAAAAAAAACAACCCTAAATACTAGATGGAGATTTTAACAGCACCGGCCCAGGCGCAATTCCACCCAGCCTCCCCAGTCATCATTCAGGCAGTTTGTTCGTGGGCAACAGACCACGGGGGAGAAGGATGCTATTACACTTTTAGACTTAATAGGACTTTGCTGCTCTAACTACAGTTGACCTCTAGCTGAATTCTTCCACATGTTTAAACTCCTCTTCTAAGTAGAATGAGCTATACTGATGAAGGCCTTTTCTTGTTTATGTAACTGCACTAACATGGGGTGATGTGTCTCCTGTAAGTGACCTCAACCCTTCCTCCTTTCTTCCACACTTGTGATCTGGTAGTTTTGCAAGTGACTGCAATACAACATACACATTTACAGCAATGTCTGTTTTCCATCCTAGGGGGGTACATACCACTACTGCTGCTATAACATATTCATATAACACAACAGCACAAAGCAGATAGTGTCTTGCTGAGGGGTTTGATCCAGGCAGCATAAACTACTCTCCCCTGGAGGGGACCAGAGGGCCACCAAATAAGCCATTTACCACCTCTGCTCTTTATAATTCTTTTTTCCACAGCTAATTGTGATTTTTTCTTTTTTTTTCCTTCTTTTTTTTTTAATAACTTTCTGTGGGCTAAAGTGGGTATTGTTAATTTAAAATGTAATTAGGTAATACAACTCTAAATACCTTGTCTTCACCATTACACACAGTAACTTGTTATCAAAGTTGGAACACACAAATTATTACAGCTGTCTAACACTTCATAATATAGGATACTATTTTTACTTCTTCAGTATTTTCCCAGATTTCTTTATGGTGGGAATACTTCTCTCAGTAATTTAACTAAAAATCTAAGAAATGGGATGTCCAGGGTATTTCTAAAGCTGCTTTTGAAATACATACTACATCTTTAACAATCCTTCCTGGATATGTATATAAAAATGTTGGGTTAAGTACAGGCTTTTTTATTGCACACATAATTTTGTTCATAGTATTAAAGACTAACTTTTTCAGTCACCCCTGTAAACCTTTAGCTGGTTTAAATCATGTTCTTTGGTGCCTAAGGTATTTCAGGGCTGCTTATGAAATCTGTCACTGATTTTTGCTGAAGTTACTGTAACAAAAGAATGTAACCAATAGGTTTGTTCTGAAATTCTTTTGAAGATTACCCACCAAGAAATCAATACAGGCAGAAGATTATTTCTAGAGGCATTTTGGTAGATGTAGGAGAATTTCTTCACTTATAGTGGACACCTAGCTAAACACTGAGCCAGTGAAGGTGCTGGAGAGGTCAGGAACAGGAGTGCCATGTTTCAGCCCCGTGCTGTCTCTGCAGGTGTCTGTAGGCTGAGTGCTGCTCCACACCACAGCCAGCCCCACATCCTTCTGGGCAGCCTGGTTGCCCGAGGTCCTCTGTGTACATGCACTTATGCCTGGGCATGCTGACTTCATTTGATGTTAATCCCTTTGAAATCAGGACTTTTCCTCCTGAGAAAGCCCAAGAGGATCTCACCTTCCCAAATGTGAAGGTCCCATGCACAGTAGGTATTTTTCCCTCTGCTATCTTTCTGTACAGCATAAGGAAATAAGTACTTGTACTTTGTACACCTCCCCTTTTCTGATAAAAAGGTTTTCCTTAGCTCTGAGACACTTGCCACTCGCACACGTTGCTAAATGGAAACATTGTCATCTGCAAACAAAATACAACATATAGATAATGAAATATTGCTCACCACAGCATTGGACAGGAGATCTTTTTTAAAGTTGCTATTTCATCCTGCCATTTCACTATAACCCTGGTCTAAGTCAGCTACATAAGGAGGGGACAAACAGCAAGAAAACAAAGAAGCAGCTGAACTCGCATGTGGAGGAAGTTTTAATCTTCTGTCTCTGAGCAGAGTATCAACTGATTATTTTCTGGGGGTGTTAAGTGTACTTACATTGCTGACACTATTCACAAGTCCACTAGAGAGCAGCTATGCCTCACATTTACTGAGGGTTTTTTTTTATTAGTTTCTCTGACATTTATTACACTTAAATGACTAATCAGACCTGAAAAGCTTTTCTCAGTACTAGACTGAGAAGCGATGGAAGTGTGGATTCAAGCTGCTTTGATTCATACCAGTGTAATAGCTCTCTCTGAGCACTGATCCGGTCTTCTTCATGCACAACATCATTCTTACAGAAATCTTGGCTCATATTGTAGTTTGGGATATTTCATTTAAACCAAAGAAATGCAGGACTGAGTTATAGGTTTGTCCTCAAGCAAGCTTTGAGTGCCCCATGTTGTGAACTCCCTTGAATTCCTTCAGGAAGGGAAGGAGTGCAGATTTTCTGGAAGAAGTCCAGAGTAAGAGGCAGACAAAGGGCTTAGTCTCTCCAGTCAATGGGTAAAATAGGAACAGAAAGATAGCAAAATAAGGCTGTTTTACTTCATTGCAAAGAAGTGCTGCGTAGGTTTGAAGAACTAGTAAGGCATAGCAGTCCACATCAACCCATCTCAGGCCATCTTCCACTAACTTATGGAACACGTTAAATAACACTAAAGAATAATTTACACTAATGAGAAGACAATGTATTGTATAAAATACAATTTTATACAGAGAAGACAATTTATTACATAAAATATTGGCTTCTCATGACCATTCTCTTAACCTTATAAAAAGGTTAAACCTGTCTTTCTTTAACCATCAAAGAACAGGTTAAATATAAATTCCAAAAGTCTCACTATTTATCTTTCGGTGAGAGAAAACAATAAAGGAAACTACTACCTGTCATAACAGCTCGTAAATCCAGATGCCCTAGCTTGGTCTGGTAAGTCAAAGAAAATTGTGCTGGTCCTGTTAGAAGCAGACAAACATTAATAAGGCAGAAGTACATCACCTTGTCTCTAGTCCCCAGACCTAAGCAGATACGCAGTGGCTAGCTATTTCCTGAGCTTTCAGAGATTTTCCACAGCTCCTCATGGTCACCCAAGCATGTCACTCGGCGCATTAGAGGGAGGACTAACAGCAGGGGCACATTGGTTTGCTGACCTCCCTTTTTATATCAGATCACTTAACCCTAATACATGAAGTAGGAAGGACAAGGACTGATTTCAGAGTTGGCATATGCTGAAGGTCAGGTTTTTCTTGTGTACTTTAACAGCTACTTTTTTATCCTTCATTTTCTGGAATACTGATATATAACCCTTGTGTTGTTTTCCACCTGTGAAAAAATAAAGAGCGAGCAGAGAAATGTTTCAGAGCCATCAGGCAGGTATATGGAATCAAAGCTATAGGAAAGCAGAGAGAATGACTATTAAATGTTAGACTGACTGCCTAAAACAGGGCAAGCACCTGATTTTTTCAGTCACCAGAAGACATATGAAGTGGCCCAAAACACACTGCAATTACTGAGATGGTTAAGCAAAAAAAAAAAAAAAAACTCACTTTAGGTTGGACATTCTGCATCGAACTATAAAGAAATGTTTCTTTCCCAGCTTTTAAAACTATTTTAAAAACCCACAAAATTTCATAATGAAATATCATAAAAGAAACATTGAAATGCTCATATGAAAGTGTCAGCATGAAATATTTTGGTATTTCTAATTATTTATTAGTTTTGATAGAAATTCAACAAAACCAATAAAACCAATCAGGATATGATGAAGAATAAAGCTAAAAGGAAAAATCTGTGCAGTTCGATCCTTAAAACTAGATCTAGCAATAGAGGAGAAAACAAGGCAGCTCAGAGAACGAGTAAGGAGAGCTACCATAGCATATGACTATACCAGAGGGTAAAACTGTTTAACATCTGCTCTGCCATTTAAATTGAAGCGAATGGTGGCATTTCTCTCAGAAAAGCTCAGCATTGCCAACAAAGAAATGCAGAGGGCAATGGCAAGAAGAGAGTAAAGAAAGAAAAACTAGAGGGTGTACTGCTTCTCTGCAATACTCTGTATTTTTCACAGCACCTTTCAAAATTATGTTCTTCTTTAACCTTTGCCTCCAGATCCGCCACAAACAGCAATTTAAAAGAACATCAGCCTCTTTTGATCTCTGGTTATTGTTTTGGAAATTACATCTTTGTTTCCTTTTTTCTTCAGACCGTTTCTGATATTCTTGTGAGTTTTCCTCTTCTCAGCTTTTAGTGTTTCCATTTCCCTTCATGTTGTCAACCTTTGTGCAGCAATATCAAGTATAATTATTTTGCAGCCTCTGGAGCCCAGTCGGCATCTCCTTATATGTGGTGCATGATACGGACACACAACTCCAGGAGATCGAGGTGTTGTAGCTAAAAGCACTGGTACATCTGCACTCTTTGACCAGTTCAAAGGGCAAGTAAAAAGTGATCTTCCTAGTCATTTAAGCTCTTAACATTTTACTTTGCCTGTGGCTGGGCTACAAGCACATATGCCATTGTCAGCAGTGGCTCAGCTGACGTGCTAGAAATGCCACCAACCAGGGATCTGAAGAATTATAGGCTTAGTTATAGAGAAAAAGAGAAAAGAGAGGCATAGACAGAGTTTTTCCTTGGGTTCAATAACAAATTAATTGTGTAATCCTTATGATAAACAGAGGAAAAGAATCAGGACTGAAATTCATCTATGTGGAAAGGAATGCTGAATCTTAAGATACTGCTTCTCGGTAAATTCTGGATGCCCAACAAAAGAGTTCTTCCTTGGTTATCTGTATATCCCATGTTTGCAATGATTATGGGAAAAATGTGATTTTCAAAAGCCTCCATTGATCTGGACTAGCATCTTCAGTGTCTCCTTGCTTTTCTCTTGGTTTCCCACAAGTTAGTTCAGAGAAACAGCACTGTCTGCTCAAGGAAGGGGGTATTGAGTGTTAAGTCTGCAAGAAGCACATAAATAACAGGCAAGAAAAATGTCCTTGTCCAGAGGAGTACCTTAAGACAGCAGTTTTACCATTTTCTTGTATAAGAAAATACAAACGGGACAAGACACCTTAATTTTCCAGTCAAAGGTACAATGTTAGAGTAACACTTGTTTTTTTTCTCAAAAAGGAGTAACTCTCCTATCAGGACCAATGAGACTAGAAAGGAATTAAAATCTATGGTCTTCTATTGATGTTTCGATTCAGAAACTACTGAAAATTATTAAGATGAATCTTGCAGTCATTCCTCTGAAACTAACCAACAGTGGGTGATCACAATTTCAACCTTTGCTCACACAGAAGTCTTTGACTAATGTTTTCAGACAGATTTTTGTACTCCCACAAATGCATCGAGTAGTTATGTTCACACAACTAGTCGTTTCATTTATATTTCAGAAAAAAACCCTTTGTTTTGTACCTTGAATGTGCTTTTTCTTCTCCTTTGCTTTCTGTTCAGAGGTCTTTGCTCATTTTTAATACATTTCCATATGTTCACTTACAGGGAATCGTGTACATTCTGGGAACTTGCCTCCTAGAGGGAAAATTGTTGTTGGTGAAAACTCAAGGTTTGGGCATTCATTGCTCACGGCAGTGAAGGGAATGGGATTTGCCAGTATTAGAGGCTCAGATATTCTCTACTGCCACAGCTCAGCTTTCTGGGGAGTTACAGGATGGCAGACACTCACCAGAGCAGAAGGGAGAAGAGCAAAGGAAGGAATGAAGGCTAATGCAGGTGGGCCCATGACTCTCTTGGTTCCAGTGTGGCAATGCAGACATGGATGCATTTCCACTACACCTACCCAGTATAGCCAAGCCAAGAAACTTACTCTCCCCTCCTTACAATTGCAGCTGCACACACTCACCATATCTGTTGCACCAACATTAGCACATTTCACCCTTCAATGAACTGAATCAATTCACTGAATGTAGCATAAAACTCAATTATGAAAGAAAAAAGCACATAACATCTAATGTTCAATGATGTGACTGCAACTGTTTCTGCTGCAACTCTCTCTTTGACCTACCTTTAGATTCATTAGTCTTGGATTTACCTTACATATAAACTTGCTTGTTTGCCTGGACCATCCGAAAGACTATAGATAGATCTGGTTACCCGAAATGGTTCCAGTACCATGCTTTATTCTAAATTACCTTACTTAGTTGTTTGAGTTTTTTTAAATCAAATTCTCACCTAGAAGATTTTTATTTTTATAATGTCTATGTAATTCCCCACAGTTAATTTCTGTATTTGTCTCCACACTTGAAATCTTGTCTCTTCTCACCTCTAACTCCCTATATTTAATTTCCTTCTTAGACCTTATTCATAATCAAGAATATTTTGATTCTTCTCCCTTTTTGAGGTCAAGACAGGCTCACAGTACACCTTAAAACATTTCCATTGTTGTTTCCACTGAATGCAAGGAAAATACGTTGACTTCATTAAAAAAAGAATAAAATTAAACCAGAGATAATTTTCATAAATTAGATGTACAGATTTCACAGCTCAGAAACAAAGATGTCAAATGTGTCCAGCTTATACAGCCTCCTACACAGAAACCACAAGGTTTCAACGATAAGTCACTGAAACCACAGCATTCAGCTTTTTATCCAAGACTACCTTTACCAAACGGGTGCTGCTGCTTCGGTGCGACGACTGATCACACAATAGTTTTTCCAAGGTTCGCTTAAGGTGCTGACCTGTGAAAAAAAATGAAACTCATTATGCAAAGCAACTGTGCTATATAGCTTTTCAAATCTGTATGTCTGCGCATATAAAAGATATATCTGTAGGCACAGGCACATACATTCATATCTGTTATATACGTCTAGTTATAGACGAAGACAGAGAGACATCTGAAAAAAAAATTACTGAGAAAAGCTGTTTTTTCCAAAGATACTACATTAAAGTTTTATCTGTTAAGGATAATATGAGCTAGTCACATTAGAGCATTTCCTAGCCTGCTGTAAACAATTAAATTTTATTTAAGTGTAAAATCATAATGAAGTGTATTATATTCATAGAGTAATTAATATATGAGAAACAGAATAGTTAGTATTGCTATTTAAGATAATTCTATACTGGTATACTTAAATCCAAATCAGAGATCTTAATGATATAACTGCCTGAGCAATTACAAATCATCTTGCCTGAGTGACATTATTATACCTGAAAGAGTCTCAAATGTAGACCAAGCTGCAGAGTGAAGGAAGTGAATCCTTCCTTGAAAGGATTCTGTCGGAAATGGCATTTCAGCCACAGGTAAAGCACTGAATGCTGTTTGCAGTGGCACCAAATTGCTGTTCCTGGAACGATGTTGCTGAGCAATATCCACTGGCCCCCTCAGCCTTGTGCTGAGGAGGTACTTGTTGTGTAGGCGATCTACAGTTTTGATCAGCAGTAAAGCCGGTAGAAGAGGTGGCTTCTAGCAACTCATTGCTATTTGCAAACCTGTCAGTTACGCTAAGGAGAAAGTAGAGTTGATAGTGAAACGATTCCAATCAAAATATAGCAAAACAAACAAACTCTCAAGGCCTTTGCAAGAGGAATTTTTAACTTGGATCATTTTAATGACCCAAGTTACCGTAACAGAAGTTCCTTAGACTGCAATAAACTGTCACACAGAGATACAGCAGAGTGGTAGTCACCTGAAGTAGAAAAGTTCTTTAAATGGCTTTGCTGCTGAAGAAAGCAGTTGCATTGCTACATCCTGAGATTGGCAGAGGTGGATTCTGAGAGGTACTTCAGCCTTCCCTTTGGTTACACACCATGACACCAGAGCTTCTTCTCTGCTGCAGGAGCTGAAGGACAAGCAGCATCTGATGGCTGATCCAGTGGTTTGCGGCACATACAGTGGTGGTGCACAGGAGTAGTTGAGGAGTTGGCCTGCAAGCAGGTACCTGGAGTCACCCCAAGGAAAGGCAGACCACATCCTCCAGTGCAATGTCACTCTGCTCCTCTGTCCTCGCTGTCTGCTGCTGAGCGACAAAGATGGTCCAGCATGGTATGACATGGCACTGTTCCTGGGCCTGGGAAGTCAAAAAAAGGGCAGGAGAATAATGTGAATGAACTTACAGAACTTGAAACCAACACTATCATTAAAGAAATCATTCTAATAGAAACTGTGTATACACAGTAAACATATATGAATGAAGGTACAATATGTAATATTTTGGTAGTACCTGAGAACCAGAAAGTGAAACTAGTTAGAAATAAAAGTGGTATTCAGTCATCTGCTTCTACCAATACCTGCCAAAAAGTAAAGCACAATGAAAACTGAAAAACAGCATTTTATTTTGAAGATAACTTTATGCAGAATGCATTTGCAACGAAGGCAAAATCAGGACAGATTTGCTTGAGAGAAGGGAAAAGGGGCCCTAGCCCACCACTGCCTGTGCCCTGTATTTTGCTGTACACTATGCATGAGGGGAACAGTTGTACCGCTGCAGAGAACCCACACCAGCACAGCAGCCTCTCCAAACCCTGAGAACGACATCCTATATCCTAACATCAAACCTTTAACTCTGACACTGAAACACGAGCTGTAGCATCATGCTGATCATCATGCAAGGCATGTCAGGATATAGGAAGGCCCAACTGCCAGTGAAATAGTTACACACGTAATGCATTCCCACAGGCTGCAGTAGACTTCATACCAGACTTGTCCCTCTGGAGCCTGTAACGGTTTGGGGGTTATTTGGTTTATGCTACTGAAAAATAACTCTCTTCTGCTTTCTGTTCCTTCTCTTCATTAACATTAGTAAATGAACAACGGCAGCATTTTGTACTGTGCCATTCTGCTTCCTCCATTCACTGTCCAACATCTACATATATCTCCTTTGATTTTTCTTTCTGAACATTTTGCAAGAACATGACATATACTGTTGGGTTTCAGTACTACCACACCACTGCTTTTCACACCATAGGCCATACTGTCTCTTAGTGGAGTTGTCAAGAAATGTGTACTCCATACAGAGAACACTTCTGCAGTAGAAAGACTGCGCACTGCTGGGCCATGTTTCACAAGGAGGCCTGAAGATCTGCAGTGCAATACCATCAAGCACTAAAGCTGCAGGAGAAATCATCATTGCAACGCAGAAGAGCAGCACTGACTTTCCTTGCTTACTGCCCCTACCTCTCCCCACCTGTGGCTTTCAGCTGAACAACTGCTTTCTGCCCTCAAATTGTTAAGAGAACTGTGGTAGCTCAACTTCCTGACAACTGTTGCCTTGTCTTCTGAATATGGCTGTCCTCTGGTTGTGGGGAAAAATTATTAGTAGTACTGTAAATAAGAATGAAGCTGCCCTATAAAAGCTGGAACACAGCTCAGGCACAGAAAAAGCCCTAAGCTCTTATCATTACAGAGATCGAACTGATAAGGGCTTATGCAGGAGGTTTTAGCTGAGATGTGAAAGGAACTATATGACGTGGACGCCTGTCACGGTAGAAGACCAGACTTGGTGACCCAGCGAGGCTTCTTCCATCCTACATGCAGAGAAAGGTATGACCCAGGAGGTAGGAGGCTGCTCCAACATGGAAGGGAAGACTTGAAAGGACGTGGTCACAAGAGGAGAGTTCTTATGAATATCTGTTTCTGCGCATGGTGGGTCTAGGCTTGTCGCAGGTTGTGGATGTTGACAAAACATTTTCTCAGTACAGTTTGTTATTAGTAGATGATAAGGCTAGAAAGACATCAATCAAACTAAGTGCGTAACAAGCATCATTGGGCTGAAGTAGGAGCAGGATGCACCTGGTATTTAGCGTAAATACAATTGCTGATCATGTTAA